>NC_142627.1:19125454-19428484 GCF_059453375.1 Lepisosteus platostomus | reverse complement strand
TCATCAAATATTCACTAAGTGCAAAAAGCTGCTAAGGGTAACTTACGTTTATTGGCATTAGATTATCTCACTCTCCGTAAGACAATACCTAAAGCAACCCCTCTCTAATCTCCTACCCCAGAATCCCCCCCCACCACCACTTGCAAATAAACAGTAGATTGCAATTGTCTGCTGCTAATTATCGCTCTCAGTATGATTTGCACAAACTTCAAAGGGTGTAGTCTCCTTCCATTCAGTTATTTGCTTCGGTTTGATGGCTTTTTAATTTAAACCAAATGCAAGTGGCCTTTCCAAGCCAGCAGTAAAGAGAGGGGGGAAAAATGCATCCGAGGAATGTGTTTATTCATAATCATCTTTTTATAGCCTGTGATTCATGGGCTGTGAGCTGATTTTATTGCAGGGTGCACTGAGATTCCCTTTCCTCCTGATGCGTGAAGCTGGCCTCGCTGCAGGCTGCTCACACAGAGCCCCCTCTCTGCTGAAGAGAGCCCAGCTCCCTCACCTGGCTGCTGCACTGCTCTCCAGCACTCCCCCAGCTGCAATACCTTTGTATCCATTTAGACAGCTGGTCAGTTTGCTTCTGAAGCAGTACATTCTCCAAACCAATAGAGGCATGTTGGATTTTCACCCTTTATGTACTGTACGTTTATCATGGTGTTACTTAAGATTTTTGCACCTTTATTGTGGTTTTTACTGTACTTGTACTATGGATGTATATACTGTAGATTTAACATGCCCTCTCAATGCAGTGCAAGATTGGATTATAGTGGTGCCATGATATACTGTACAAAAATATTGTTTTCCAAAGAACATTAGTATGTCCTATAATTTACTGCAGTTTACTAGTTATCCAGTGTATTAAAGCACAATAAAAAAATCTTAAACTATACAAAAACATAAAACAGTATAACCTGTTTTGTGCCCTGAGAATTTTCACCTGGAGGCACTTGAGAAAAAGAATCAGATTTACAGCTATCAACTGAAGGGACATGCGCTGTTCAATTAGCTGCATCTTGGTGAGTATTAGAACTCCCATACACTCAAGTGCAGTTTCAAGGGAGGAGACAAGCCAAGAATGGAGGAAACTCAAGGACCAAGGGAGAAAGATCAAGATCAAATGGCCAAAGGTGAGTAAAAAGAAGTAGTGGGAATCATTGGATGATGATCTGAGTGCAATCCTAGAGAGAGTTCTGCTGGTAAAGTGGAGTCCAGGTTGAACTTGTATGAGGAATGTAGGAGCAGGTTCGGAGAGGTAGCAACAGGAAAAGCAGCAACAAGACAGAAGGGAAGGAGGGAGAGGGAGAGAGACCGGTTGGTGGGGAGATGACGGAAATGGAGGAAAGCAACTGAGCTGCAGAAGCAGAGGCTGAAGATATTATGGGATGAGGTCAGGCACTCTGCGCAGGATGGAACGTATTCACAAATGCAGGCCGAGGAAAGAGAATGAGAGGCTGAAGTTCTTCAGGAATTCATTTCAACGTGCAAGAGATGGATTAATGGAAAAACGAGAGAAGCTGGAAGTTGCAAAAGAGAAGCTGACTGATGGGGCATGGTCCTCAACTCTACTATCTCAACTTTAACAGCTACACAAGCCATTAGGAATGACAACAGCAGAGTACAAGAAAGATTTTTCAGACTTGTCTAATTTGGCCATATTAGTTGTTTCATTATAATCTTATTTATCTGAGGATCCTTTTATCCATTTCTGGAGCAATCCCAGGTGTTCTCTTCAATACTATGACTAGGTAACGTATTCAGATACCCACAATTTATTCATGCAAATACTCCTTTGTTCAGTCCTGTATTCTGGTGTTTTGTGCAGTAATTAATCCCTGTGTTGCTCTCTCAGACTTACTTATAGAACTGTCTCCTTCCCTGCAATTGTGCTTCAGGAATGTGAAAATCAATAGTTTTATGATGTGAAGCCAGCACTTGAAGCCATATATGCCACTATCTCAAAATATCTATTATTATGACATACTCCTCAAATATCTAGAGCTTAATTAAAATGTAATGCTTTTCAAACACCTATTAATTAAAATTTAAGATGTCTGGCTCATTGCAGGCTTGTACTACTAGTACTAGTTTATTTTTCATTCTAGAAGTACTCTATATATAATAATATCATGCAATTATTGTTAGACCATAGCGAAGATTAAGAAATATGCTCTATTGAAAATGTGTTTTTGTTGGACAGTGATCACAGCTTTCCAATTAAAGAGTAAGACATGATTTCTTTATTAAAGTGTATACTGATGAGCAAGTAGGGCCAAAGTTATAAAGGGCTATAATTTGCCCTGGGCCACTTTAAAGTCCTGTTATATGTTTTTATGTTTTATATCTTCTTTAATCCAGCCTATCTGCTAACTTTATAATTGCCCTGCTAGGATTGGTCCCTTTTCCATTCAAATTCCTCTGATGAACCTCATGCTCCCTTTCTGGGCATGAGGCCTGTGGTGTTTCCAGCAGGGGAGCACAGAGGAAAACAATCGCAGCTGATTACATTTATTCATTCTTTGTTAAAAATTGTTGGTTTCAGAAATATTCTGTCTCAACTGAGCTGGTGTTAATGCATTTACAAAGAACAGCCCTTCGGTCATTTGTCAACTTAATTTACAAATGGTTGCTTTATAGTAACTGAATACACTACAATTTCAACCTTAATATTTATAATTGGCTAATACGCTGCCAATTAGTGATGTCAAGACACAGGTGAAAATTACATATGTGTCAAACACTCCTATAATAAGCACTATTGGCATAAATTCCAGACACCTGGCTATTGAAACTCTGAATTACAATGCCTGTTATAAAGTAGGTGTTATTTTCAAAGCTAAGCTTAAATTATTAAAGGTGAAACTGGCTTTTAAAATTGTTTTTGCAAAGACCATAGAACGAGACCATAGTGACCAGACATAGACCGTACTCTTAAAGCATGGAGCAGGCCCTGATTCGACGTGTTGATTCTTTTCTCTTTCCACAATGAATATCTACAGTAGCTATCAATATATCAATATCAATATGTGAAAAGTAATTCATGATAACCATCTTAAGGCATTGTATCATTGGTTAACAGCAAGACCCAAAGACCAGAAAGTCTTATAGCTTGTGCCTCCATTGTGAAAGACGTGGCAAGAACAAAAGAGCAATATTCAACAAGAATATTTTTAAAATTGCTGCTAGTTGCTAATTGGTCACAGGATTTCATCCAAACATTTCATGACATAAGCCAGGGAATGAGCTTCAATGGTATGGCTGGGTAGCTGCTCCAGTTTCCCACAGTCTTTCGTATAAAAAGTGTATAGTGTTCTTAGTTTTATCCACTCGTGCAAAGGTAAGGTGTCTTTTCTACAATATATCCATATTCACTACCCCTAAAATCCTATTGTCTTTACAGACAATACTAAGTTTAGTTCTACTTGGCATCCTCATATAATAAAACACTTGAATGACTTTGTTCAGCTTTGTCACTCTTTTTGTGGATGGTTGCTACATTAGCACTTTTCCAGCCCATAAACATTGTTCTCATCTTGACTGACTATAGGAAGAGTTTTGTTAATGGCCTATAATTAACTACCAGGCTCTGGGGATTTGTTTATCTGAACTGTTTATAGTACCAGTAATATGTCTGCCACTTCACTTCTTAATCCTGTTTAATATGTAGTAGAACGTCTTCTTTTTTTTCAGCCAAGGGTATGTTATTTATTTCTTCTGTAGTAGGTGACTGATTATACATTTACCATTCATCTCCTATACTGATCCCCAATACCCGTGTCATAATATGTTTCATTTTTTCAGTCCCAAGAAAGCATATTTTTCCACTTTCCATTCTGATCAGTTGAAGACTTTTGATTGATTCCTCCTTGTCTGGTTTTCAAAAGACAGGGGTTCCTGGTTTTCATCCATACTCCTGGTGTCTTGATTTAGCTAACTACTTCATCGACCGGCTGTGTTTTTTCAAAGTCTTTAACAATTGAGGAGTGAAAATTGATGGTTCAGGTCAGGCAATGCACTTTCTTTGCCAGAATGTGTTAAGAGTGTTCCCTGTTTGGATGAAACACACATGCTGTCCATGTCAGTTAAGTAAAATGAGGGATTTCTGATTGTTCCCTCTTTTATGTTTAACATGTCAGATATCAATTAAAACTTTGAGGAACTTGTTCAAAACTGATTTATTGCAAAAATGTAATTCCCTGCTTGTCTCTTTACTTTGCAATGGATATTTTTCTTATTTTTGTTAAGCCAGTTGTGATAAGTGATAAGTGTTTCTGGCAATTTAAATCACAGTACTTGAATTTTTTTGATTGATTGTTTACATGTGGTAATTTACCCAACATATGCTGCTGTTGAACAAGCTACTTATTATATAACATAAAATAAAGGGAGTAAGCTCATACAGCAGAACAGTAAATGCATAAATGTGCACTAAACATTTACTGGAGGTAAGCACAGTTAGCCTATTTTTAATTAAACACTGTATGTAATTCTAAATGGTGGGAAAGATTAAAAAAGTTTGGAATGTTGCAAATAAAAAGTCCTTAGTAGGTCCAATCTCATTTTGTGGTTTCTGACAGGTTAAAACGTATTAAAAGGTACAAGGTACTACTATAGGACGTGTGTAAATTAAATTAAAATGAAATGCATTACTGTATTATGAGCTCATTCTCTACTTTATTAAAATTATTTTATAGCCTTAATTATTGTATTGTTTTGGGCATAACTGTATACTTATTTTAAAATAAACAGACGTTTTGTCATTATTATTTCGGAAGTTTATCACCGCCAGTAATTACCTGGCTTAATTTAAGAACGTTTTAAGCTTTGGCATGACTCAAAATTTAAGTTCACAGACATAAAAGAGCTTCATACAAAACATGAAACATTATAAAGTAATCTTTAATTAAGAGAATATTGTGCCTGGGATATTTCTAATTTTACTAAGTTGATCAATGTCTAATTAGTGTAACAATGTGACAGTTTATAGGGATAACATATTTACAGTTTATTTGGTCCGTCTCACCTGTATGATGAAATGCCAAACTGACTGTCAAGGCTCACAAGACCCCAAACGAGACCGAAGGAAATTCATAACATCGACACAGAGTTATCAATGACAGAGCTTACAACGTGCAAGTTTTTGGCTGATCAGGCTGGTTTGGTTATACAAGAAGTAGACTGTGGAGGAATACTGACCTAGGGTTTGATTGGTCAAGACGAGCTGTGGAAGGAAAGTGTGCCGACCTGGAAAAAGGAAAGAAAAAGCTTTGGGCAGAGTTGGAGCTGGTAGTGAGTTACCACTTGCTGATGCTTGCTGTTGAGAGGACAAATTGGCTGATTGAGAAAAATGAAGGGAGAATATTATAAGAATAGAATGCAAAGGGCTCATAGCAGAATGAAGTGTTGAATGGTACCTTTGCTAGGTCTGCATGAGGCTCGATTCCCGACTGTACCTCCAAAGAAAGTGGCTAAAACAAGTAGGAGACTGGTATGAGTGAGAGGGTCTGCACCTGGTCCGCAGGGTGTCGTGAGGGATTGAAGGTCAACACAACATCCAGCTGGACCTGGGGGGAAAGGGAAGGGTGAGGGACCTGTCACTACCACATCTTTCACCTCATGCAGGGTGTGGACACCAGGGGCCGTGAAGACAGCGAAAGAGCAGCCTGAACGCAGCACCATGGGCTCATGGCCTCAAGGGTCAGTGGGTTGAAACAGGACAGAAGGAAGGAGAGAAGGAGCCAGAGAACGGACGAAGCTGGGATTCTGGAAGGGGAGAGGAAGACAGAGGGAAGGGAGAGATGATGGGGGATAACCCAGCAACAAACACAGGGCAAGCACAAGACAACAAAGGATAAAAGTTAATAACAGAGAACTGGGAGGTATAGCCTATCTTTAGCAAGAGCAAATGCGAAGTGTGAGAAAAATGCACAGTATTTGGGAAGGGGAATATTTATGAATAGGAGAACAGAACTGGGTGACTTTAAACGTTCCATTTAGATCCTTTCAGTCCAAGGCAACAGTGCACTAAAGAATAGCACTAGTATAGCACTCATTGTGAAACTACAGCCCAAAATTCAAACAGATGAGATCTGAAAATGAAGAAACAGGTTGAAAGTGAATTTTCTGTTCTTTCAAAAAGTTGTCTGAAAGTAATTTATAAGAGCCAATGTATGTGAAACAGTATGGTTTTAATAGTGGTTCTAATAATGAATGCCAATTGAAGGATTTATGATGTTGTCATGGTGTTTGCATAATTTTGTAGAGATCTTCTAAAGTTGTCTTTTCTTAATAGTTTTTTTCTGGGCAGTGCATTGGGCTTCATTTTTTTACAGTTTGCCAGCTTGAGGAAACACCTCAAATTTTGGAATGGAGAGAACTTTAAATCCAGCCTTCTGGCAGGAGCCCGTTTTTCTCCAGTCAGGTCTGATGCCTCCTGGGAAGAATACTGCCCTGCTGAGGCTACAGATGCAGGACACTCCTGTTTTTCCAGCCCAGCCAGGACCAGAGCTACCGCCTGATCAAAACCATGTGTGGAATGTGTGCAATTAAATGATAAATGTTATGAAGAAAATGCAAAGGAATGTAAGAACCCAAATCAATCAGAAATCAAGTGAACGCTATCTCTGTTTTGTATTATGGAGTTCACCCCCTACACCAGAAAAATGGTGTTCATCTCTCTGTGTTCCAGGAGACAGGCATTTTTCAAATGAACAGTTTTATTGACTTGTGTTGGTAGCAGTAGGAGTTTTGAATGATTTGAATGGCCTGGATCTTTTGCGCTGTAGGGATATGGGCTGCAGATACCTCACACATGTTTTTGGATCCCCACAGAAATGGCTGATGAACACAGTCAACCACAAAAGCCCCCTTTCTCTATTAAATTCCACATAAAGAGCAGCCGTTAAGAGTTCTGGAAATTTATTTTCAAATTGTCAGCATATTGTTATATATGTGCTCTTAATTCATTTTTGACCACATACCAAAGTAAATGCTGTCAGCAAGAGCACCCTGGATTGCTTCACAGGAAAAGCTTGGAAATGGACTAACCGAACAAGGCGAACAGAAATCAATCCTCAGCAGCAGTTTTGGTATACTTTCACGAAGGTAGGTGAACAAGCTAAAGACCCTTCTTTTTGTATTTCCTTACTGTCTAGGGAAAAAAGAGAATGAAACAAAACTCTGATGAACTGAACAAATGAGAAAAATCCAGGGGATTTTTATGGGTTTATGTGGTGTATGTTGCAGAAAAAGGCCTTGGCATCTTTACTGGTAGGTAAGAAGGAGAGCGTCCTGGAAGCTGAGGAATCTGGTCTCAGGCTCCGAACCCTTGGGTGGTGGAAATATACCCGTAGGATTCACAGTGCTTTGGGAGAAAGCATTCTCTCGATTTAAGGTTGGGGGACAGGGGGGAGAAAAAAAGTTACATTAGAAGAATTTCATAACAAGCATAAAACCATTAATATGTCAAGGCTTCATTGGAAACAGATGTGTGATTTATTTTTACAAGCTGGTAGTCAAGGTCGCTGGAGCAAGCCAGTGGAATTCCTTCCTCCTGTTTTCCTGCGGTTTTCTTTCAGGTCCTATAAGAGCGCCTCACACCTCTCTCCGTTGTTTTTTTTTTGTGTGTGTTGACATCCCGGTTTTCGATTTAACCCTCCAAATTCACTGCAATTGTGAGGATGTCGGTGGCAAAACCTCCAGTGCTTGATAAGTTGACTCCACAGGGCAAACCATGGAACCATTGGGTCTGGAGTATCACAAAGTCAATGCACGCAAAGCCAGTGCAATGTCTCATATGTTAAAATAATGTGGGACAGTCTTGAGGAACCTAGTCTGGACGCGCGAAGAACAGATCATAACCATAAACACAGCTTAGTACTTAAACTGAAGTTACATAAAAATTGACAGCTGCCTCATGGTAAAAAAATAAATAAAACCAGCCATGTCTGGGCTGACTCACTGAGCTCTGCTGTACCTGTGGAATGTTACTGTGAGCTGGGAAACACCTGCACAAGAGGCCACTGGACAAAGGCAGTCTGTTCACCAGGAGGGAAGCCTGGAAGAGCCCCTATCCCCTGAGGAGACACCTGCATTTTGCCATTTGGCTGACCTGCTCTCCATTATCTACTCACTGTCACCATCTCCAGCTACAGCGATCTGAAACATTTGAGCAGAAGGGGAAAAAACGGAAAGAGAAGGAAATCAAGACCCCCTATTAGGCCCCGACATTAGGAGCTGACAAGCTGTCTGTTCAGTTGACAAGCACCCAGCACGCTTCTCCCTTTTCCTCTCAGCGAAATGTCAAGCATCGAGAGGCAGTGGGGAGTGAAATTGGCTTTAAGTGAGGAAGTAGGCCATTATTTAATCAATAGAATTGCGTCAATTGAGGAAAATTTGTCTCCAGTAAAAACAAACGAAATGCCTATGAGTTTTGGGAAAACATGTTGAAGGAGAAGTTGGGGGCAAAAATTGCTTGCAGATCCAGAGGGAGTGAAAGAGAGTAATTTAGTTTTATTATCATTTTCTTTCAGTGGGATAGGTGTCTCTGAATCAGAAGCCAGCACTAGGCCCAGAGTAGTCTTCTAGCCCAGGTTCTAATGAGCTTCATTGGCTCCAAGAGTAACCAGGCTTTTTACCTGCCATTAATGCTGGATTGACAGGAGCATTACCACCTTGTTGCCTGATCTTGTTGGCTCTCAGAAGCTAAGCAAGGCTGAGCCTGCTCAATACTGGGATAGGAGATGCCCAAGTACAACTAAGCTACTGCTGCATGTAGTGTTGATGGACCAGTAGGTGGCACTGTTCCCTCTTGACCAGAATTTCAATGTTCCAGTGGTTGGCAAGACACTGCTGTAGGGGGCTGTCCTGCTGATAATATGTTAATACATGAAATAGTAGGGGTGTTAACCCTAGTCCGCTGGCTAAATTCTACCTTGAGCTTGCACAATCTGGCCTCCTTCAATTTCCCCCCTTTCATTCAATTGTTGAAATATTTTTTAACTTCTCTACCTGATCTGGTTTGTAGTTGGGCTGATAGAGTCTAATGGCTGCCAGGTGTCACCCAGGTGGAAGCCACAATGCAATGCAGTACTAGACAAAGTAGGTCCCCTTCTCTTTTTGATGAAGTGTACAGCGCACCTTTATGCTGAGCACGAGTCTTTCCAGTTTGAACACTCGGCATCTTGAGAACAGGGACCTGCAGGAGTTGAACATTTTGTCATCAGTTCTTTAATGCACACATGAACAGTTTGGAATGACCAGGCAGGCCATTCCGCATATCACAGCTCATTGAATTCTTTGAATCTAAGATTCTAAGGTCATAACAATGCACTTACAATTGTTTCCTAAAAAATCAAAGTAAAAAATATATGAGCACCAGATGGATTTTTCATTCTCACTGTCTAAGCTCTGAACAATGCATTTAGGTGTTTTTCATTGTATAAGCTACCTAAGTGGGTTTTTTGTCATCACAAAAGGAAACCTGAAAGTTGACAGCCTTCCAAAAGCAAAGCATTCATTGAAATAAAAAAATCAAAACACTCAACAAAACATTCATTTACACTCACTGTCTAGGGCTGGCGGTTTCCTGCTCTGCATGCAGAGCTTTCTCAAGCTGTCACCTCTTGTATTTCACAATGTTTTCTGACCTCTGTAAGTGTGGAGAATGGCTGTTTAAGACTCACCTGGGAGGTGACACACTGAGCCTGGGATCTGGACACATTACCCTGGACCACAGCCCAGAACATCCCTCTGCTTCAGACACAGTTACACAGTCAATTCTTTTTTTTTTCTCCACAGCTTTCGAACAGTCATGCTAACTCAGGTTCCATCATTCATCCCATTTTCAAACCACTTTATTCAACACAGGGTCAACGGGGCAGACGAAGCAATGGGCTTAAGGCAAGATATATCCCGGACAGGAAGCCTGCCTGTTGCAGGGCACATACAGACACAAACTCACACACCAGGGCTGTTTTTCCCAGAAGCCAGTTAACCTACCGGTATACTGGTATACTGGGTTTTGTGAGGAACCCAGAGCACCCAGAGGAAAAGCCATGTGAACAGGGAGAGAACATACAATCTCTACGCAGAGAGCACAACAGGTATTGAACCCAGGGCCCCAGCACTGCAAGGCAGCAATGCTAACCACTGTAGCACTGAGCTGCCCCCTTCCCTTTTTCCAAATAATAGAAAAGTTAAGCTACCAAATCATAATTTGGAACGTTGCATACATTTTTGTCACAGTATTGGGAATATCCTATACATTCCACTATACTGCTTTCTAGAAATACATTGTAGTTTTTCTAGTTGAACCTGACACTGAGTCATAGATTTACATGCTTTCAGTTTAAAGAGGCCCTGCTTCTTCCCCTGAGTTAGACACCCAGTATGTACAGCAATCTGCTTTAGAAATGAATCGAGGGGCTCTTAAAATATCCAGAAGAGATACTTAACCTTGATGCCGGTCTTTCTTTTTCATTGAACTCTAAGGAATATGACAGGAAGGACACAGCACTGCGTGTCTGGATGAGTTTTTTATGTTGAAAGAGACAGATCAATATCACAAAACTGTTGACCTGTGACCTCATGTTTTCACTCAGCTAATAGGCCTGTATGTCTGACAAGTTCTGACTCTGGACCACACGTCTCCAGTGTTTAAACTGCAACCCCTCCAAAAACTTGGGAATCCTCTAACATTTTCTTTAAACAATGTGAAGTTTGTGCCTGCAGGGACAAGCAAGAGGAAATTTCTTTTTCTGAAAGCCTCAAAACTCTTGATGTTTAAGAGGTTATGGTCCATTGCAGATTTACCCACTAATAAGTCATTATTTTATTGTACAATTATCAATGGTGCTTTTCACAGTGGTTATTCTAATTGTTACAGACAATAGCCATGGTGTTTAAGGTCTGGAATTCATTAAAGCTGCAGTGATAATATTGTACATATTCTTAGCATAGTCTCAACTATGCAAATATTTCTCTTGGTGTCTCCTATTACACCCTTGATTAAATTTCATGCTGCTCTGTCACTTTTTTTTCTGTACTAGGTTTCCCAGTTGTAATGTGCAGAAATAAAATATTTGTGAAGTATTGCTTTTTCTGACCAAAAATGCTTCTAAGTAAAAAGAAAACAATTAATGACATTTGGAGTCTTATTAGTATGTACTGTATAGTTATAAATGTCACCTAACTGAGAAATGCACTAAAAGAATGCCATTAGCTACATAAATGCTACACACCATACTACAGGTTTCTTTTGCAAAAGTGTAGCATTTCTAGTGCTCTGGTATTTATGATACTTTGGGAGGTAAACAATTTGATCCAGCTGATGCAGAAACAAAATAAAATACAGGCACTTTAAACACCTTGTATGTCTATAGAAGGGAATAATTCTGCATTGCCCTGGTGGCATGGAAGGTAACTGTTCTGATAAACCCATCACTACATGCAATTTCATAATTGAAGACACATTGTAGAACATCATGTAGTTAAAACTACAATGTAGTAAATAAAGCGTACCATGTGCACTCTACACAGATTTGCATTTTTACCAGATTAGATCATTGCCGCAGCACAGTCGCACAGCAAAGCCTGGTTTAAAAAATCTATTCAATTATCACTCAATCAACACAGTAGAGTTTCTAGCATAGAATAAATGATTTTTATCCCATCCATGGATTAAACAAATGGTTTACCTCCCTGTGTGAATGGAAACAAAGGCTCAAAGAAGTGTGATTCAGCACTGGCTGTACTGTACTGATCTGTAGAGAACTGATATAGAAAGGCATTTAGAGAGGTATGATTTCAAGGGGGAGCACAGAGAAAGCTAATGCTGTATGATTTAGAGTCATTATAAATTCCCTCACTCATTCTGCTGCACACTTCTGTCTGGAGCTCACGATTGTGATCCTATCAACAATGCGACACTACTGCGCATCGCGGTTCTCATGAGGCACCACTGATGAAATTATTGCATGGGAGCAAATGAAAAATCACCTCTCTGATAGGTAATGATTGAATGGGTGAGAAGGGGAATGGCTACAGTAATGTGATACACAGCTGGTAATAAAAATGGATGCTTCCTGTGAAAGTGGAGATCTGTCTTTAAACAAGTATTGCTACTGAGTTGTACTAACATTGTCCTGATTTACAATGGACATTTATTATGTGCAGGTTTGTGCTGGGGTTTGGGGAAGCTTTGAGTTGGGTAGGCAGATCTCTGTGGAAAATACTGCCCTTTTTCAGATCTGACAGTGCGGAAAAGACAACAGGACAGTGTTGAGACTTGAGAGTTAACACCGGCTCATTTCCGAATGGCAAGCTTTTAACTCAGCACATTATCAAAGTCCCAAGCTGCCACTTCTAGTATCATAGATGTTTCATTAAAAAAGAAAATATATAAGACAAAGATAATGAGTACATCAAAAGAGCATAATGAACAATACCAGTGAAATCCAAACACCCAGGCTCTGGTTCTTGCTATATCTGGTTATGTACACCCACAAAAAATGAGTTATTCTGCTATTACTGATCTAAAGTTGCAGATGAGAGTCTTCTTAGTGCTTTATGACTCTTTGTAAATACACTACATATGTCTTACGTAGCATGTAGTACATTAAATATGTGTAACACAAACCCAACCTATTCTTCAAGAAGGCTGTGATAAGGGTACCAGTGAGTGGTATTAAATGGTAAGACTATAAACTGTAGAGTTTTCAGCAGGATTTAGATTTGGAGATTGTTCTGACCAGGGTCAGTGATAAAAATCTGTCTGATCCTCATTAAACCACCCATTGGTTGACTACCAGTTAGACAACACTTCAATTCATTTGACTGAGGTCCCTAATATTTTGGCCAGTGAATGTATGAATGGACAGTAATAATAGTTGAGGAGCAGTAGCTTACTTAGTAGTGCTCATTAGGACTGTAATCAGTAGTGACAATAGTAAGATCTGAACTCACAACTGGTAACCCACTGAAGCTAAGCGGGTGTGAGCCTGGTCAGTACCTGGATGGGAGACCTCCTGGGAAAAACTAAGGTTGCTGTTGGAAGATGTGTTAGTGGGCCAGAAGGGGGTGCTCACCCTGCTGTCCACGGGGGTCCTAATGGACAGCAGGCGCCATCCTTCGGATGAGATGTAAAACCGAGGTCCTGACTCTCATTAAACGAGTCATTAAAAACCCCAGGGCATTTCTTGAAAAAAGTAGGGGTGTTACCCCGGTGTCCTGGCCAAATTTCCCATTGGCCCTTACCAATCATGGAATAATAATTCCCATCTATGAATTTGCTTCATTACTCTGCTCTCCTCCCCACTAATAGCTGGTGTGTGGTGAGCGTTCTGGCGCACTATGGCTGCCGTCGCATCATCCAGGTGGGGCTGCACACTGGTGGTGGAGGGGATCCCCATTATGTGTAAAGCGCTTTGAGTGGAGTGTCCTGAAAAGTGCTATATAATTGTAAGAAATTATTATTATTATTATTATTATAACAGGCTGCCCTGAGACAATCTGTCTAGGGTGCATTCTGCCTTCTGCCTGTTGCACTTTCTTCTGACCCTGTATTAGATAAAGTGCGTAGAAAATGGATGGATGATATAGCTGGTAGATGCCTTTATTCTCTTTGAGTGAATTTAATAGTCCTACCAGCCATTGTCATTGAAATATCTTTTCAAAATGAGTCAGGGGCAGTTGAGTCCATCAGTTTTCTACAGTATGTTCTACAGTAAAACTAAATAATTTAATAAAACAGGCACTCATGATCAGTGGCATTTACTTTGGTTTGCAAGAGACTGAAATGTGAAAAAAATAATGACCTACAAATATTACTTGGCAACTCTTTCCTATTGCCAGGTGTTTCATATAAAATAACTTGATTCCTTATTTTGATTTAATAGCTGGACATCTGAAAGACATATGATCAGGAGACCTGAGGTCCAAATTAAGTCATGCTTGCTTCAGCATATATAAAAAAACATCTACAGGTTTGTCATATACGTTTTGTTTGGTACCTTACATGTTAAGATTCCCAGACAAATTCCCTAAACTCATAATTTTTCATCCTGTGTTTAATGGCTGAACAAGGAATGACTTGTCAAATAAACCAGAGGTCACCCCACCCTTCTAAAGCTACCCAGCAACTGCTAAATCAAGGCACAAATTCCAGTGCTCCGCTCAGTTAAGGCAAAAAGCCATGGAAAAATTCACTTACAGCACAAATATTCAGTAAGGAAATCAACAGAACACTTGAGAATTAAAACAAATGTCCTGCAAATGGCAATTCCTGTGACTTGGCAAACACCCACAGGCCTGAAGTAATATCACTGAAAGATGCAGTACACCTTTAACTGCTACTACTGTACCTCTCCTGTCAGGAGACACAGTGAGGAAAGCTCTGCCAGTTGGCTTGTTGGATGATCAACTGGGTAAAGGAGTTGCTGCAAAAACCTGAAAGCATTTTGGAATTCCTCATTGGAGGCAATTGGGGGTGCTTACCACACATCTCTTTATTTTGTTACTCCCTTTGCTTATCTCATTCAGCCATTCTGTCTGCCCTTATGTTCACCTACAATCTTCAGCAAGACATTAGCACTGTCCTTCAGGCAGTCGGCAGCACTGACAGTCTTTGTGTCGCTCCTTCTGGGTCGGCACCATCCACAGCCCATCATGGATTTGCAATGCATGGATTTCTCCTATCAAGCCATGGCTTGGTTGTCCACGAAACCAACCTTGCTTCTTTCTGAAGCGAGTCCGTCAGCCAAGTGCTTGTGTTCAGTAAGCTTTCTCACTGGAGAACCCTGCTATGGGTGTATGGGGATCTCTTTTGGGGTCCTGGTAACCCCCACTGTCAGATTGCCATTTCCTCAGCCAGGCAAGTTACACCGAATTAACTTTCAATATGCTGTCCCTATCAAATTTGTAGTTGTGCCACATTAATTAGAGTTTGACCAAGCTACTGAAGTGAACTCATAGGAAATGAACTAATGCAAAATAAATATTGCACGTGGGTGGCATGGTGTATTCACAGCCAGTGCTTCTGCCTCACAGTGCTTGGATCCTAGGTTTGATTCTGGTCTAGTGTGCCTTCTGTGTGACATTTAATTGCTCTTTCCATGTTTCGCATGTTTTTTTTTTTTGTTTTTTTTTACTGGTGCCCCAGATTACTCCCAAAAGAAACACTGGTTAAATTAATGTGCCTCTAAAATTGTATCTGAGTGCTTGTGTGTATGTCTGCCTGGAGACGTTCTTATCCTTATGCTGGAAGAGGTGTTAGTGGGGCCAGCAGGAGGCGCTCACCCTGCGGTCCATGTGGGTCCTAATGCCCCAGTATAGTGACGGGGACACTATACTGTAAACAGGCGCCGTCCTTCGGATGAGACGTAAAACCGAGGTCCTGACTCTCTGTGGTCATTAAAAATCCCAGGGCGCTTCTCGAAAAGAGTAGGGGTGTAACCCCGGTGTCCTGGCCAAATTTCCCCCCTGGCCTTTACCCCATCATGGCCTCCTAATAATCCCCCTCTATGAATTGGCTACATTACTCTGCTCTGCTCCCCACTGAGAGCTGATGTGTGGTGAGCGTTCTGGCGCACTATGGCTGCCGTCGCATCATCCAGGTGGATGCTGCACATTGGTGGTGGTGGAGGGGAGTCCCCATTACCTGTAAAGCGCTTTGAGTGGAGTGTCCAGAAAAGCGCTATATAAGTGTAAGCAATTATTATTATTATTATTATCCACAGTACAGCATGGCTTTGCATCCTATCCTTCTTGGATAGGTTCTGAATCACCATGACCCTTACCGAGAATAAGAGGTTTTCTCATAAATGGTCAGATGCATTATGGCATGTGTTCGGCTAAGAAAAATAGAGACAAGGTACAAGCACAAAATAAAAATGTTAGAGGAGAAAAGCAGCAGATATATTGATTTTCAGAGTAGATTTTCACTTACTTCAGAGTAAGTTTTGCACTCCACTTCTTCAAATTAAATAATGTATACATGTTAGTTATGATCCATACATGGGGGTCCCCTTGATCCAAGTACTGCTGCTGAAATACTTATTGGACTGTTTGTTTCTGACATGTCTGTTTGCTGAGAAAATTGAGAACTTTAAGAATGATAACAAATATGCGTCCTGTTTAAATACATAAACTACCCAGAACACACAAACACTTGAGAATTAATATTTATAAAAGACAAGTACAGTGGTATTTGTCAGTTTTATACACCACTTGTGGAACATGTGAGGAACACTTAATTAATTTTCCACATTTGGTTGAACACACGTCTGTCATTTTGTAAGTGATTTTAGCTGTTTTTTTTGTATTGCTTTTGGCAACTAAAATGACTGCTCCCCCATAGAAAAAAATACCGTGACAGTTGAGATGCAAACGGGCAGATTCCTTGAACCAATATAGAAATATAGTTGTTTTTGGATGTCTGGGGAGTAGGGACAGGTCACTGGCTCTTTGGTCGAAGGCCTGGGAAACATGCTGAGTCAACCCAGGGGAAGACTGAGGCGTTCACAGACCATTTTGTCCCTGCAATTCTTATTTTTTTAGACTTGAACATCTGAGAATTGAGTTTACTCTCATACAAAGCTGAATGAGCTGTTAACAGTTACAAAATGTTCTTTTTTCTTTCCAAAGCATAGAACCAACCCTGAATAATAAAGATGATGTTTTAAAAATTTGAGTCATCCACATACTTAATCACTTAAAAGTGATGAAAACAAAATTGACTAAACCACAGGTTGTGTAATTTCATTTCTAGGTTAACCAATTCATACTGCTTTTACCTTATAGGGAGGAATAGCACTTTAAAAATCAATTCATAATCTGCCTTTTCAGCTCAAAGACACTTCTGGGTGGCCTGAAACATGGCAGCTCCGGGATATTCATTAGCACACCTGCTCTTGTTAGAAAATTCCAGAGAAATCCCCTGTACTGCTTAAAGTGTTCCTTTTCACAAGGACAGACATGGTCTTTTTTCTAGCTTTGTTCTTGAAGATGCATTTCTAGAATATCATTTATAAAACCACCAGTGTGAAGAAAAAAATGAACAAGTGAACAGTGAGAAAATTAACACAAGCAAAATTTTAAAATGATCTCTCAAAAGTTATAGACAAAAAAACACCCCTTACCGACTGGATATTTTCCATTCATCCGTTACTAATAGAAGCTTCATCCTATAGAGCATCATTATATGAGCATGCTAACATGGTGAAATGTTTATTGCAGTAATTGTTTTTTAAAATGATTTGATCGCATATTATTTTCTTGTAATTAAGGTTTTAATAGACATTAAATCTAGACATTCTATTAAATTAAGAACTTGCTACCCATAGAGATTTGAATTCTCACATTTCAGGCAGTAGTCTTTCAGGGAAATGTGTAAACTCGGTTTGAGAATTGGTTAATGGACAGGCAACAGAAAGTAAATGTGACATGAATGATCAGACTGAATTAATGTAATCAGTGAAGTACCACAGGGATCTATACTAGGACCACTGCTCTTCCTAATTTACATCAGTGATCTAGATTCTGGCATTTCTATAGTTAGTAGTACACTAGTCAAGCTTGTATTTAAAATCAAAACAGAAGGATTAGCAAACACATTACAAGCAGCATCTTGTAGGTATCTTCAGAAAGAACAATGAAACACAAACCAGAGGAGACAAGTGGAGCAAAAGGAACTTCTTTCCACAAAGGGTTGTGAAAGTATGGAACAAGCTGCCTGGCCATGCTGTCTAAACCAATACACTGGCTTGTTTTAAAGAAATGCCTACTCTATATCCTCAGAACAATTAGCTGCTAAGCACCAAATTGGCAAGATGGGACAAATGGCCTCCTCTCATTTTTAATCTTCCTTGTGTTCTACAGAATGTTAATAAAACATCCCAGATAAAACATCAGCCATGTCTTCAGCATCAACAGTGAAACCATGACTAGAGGATACAAGTGAAAATGAAGAAGGACTGAGAATAGGAGGCACTTCCTTACATAAAGCAATATAGATGCCTATAACAAACTGCTCATGCAGCTTGTTGAAGGCATTATCTAGAGACTCTTCAACGGCCGGATGAGAGCATCTAATCAAATAACAACTAGTTATCAAAATAAGCAAGATGGACCAAATAGCCCAACATATAACAAATGAAAAAACATGCATATTGACTGAAATAAAAAAAAAAACATTCCTGCTACCAAACATATCTACAAAACCTTTCTGAGAATTAAATTATGGTCATTATACTTTAGACACAAAGCACAAAGGTTTTCTTAAGTACTGCAAAGTGTACCATACTCCTACTGTATACTACAAGACTGAAAGGAAACCATCTTACATGTGCTCTGGAAAGTCATGGTGTCCTCAGGTGTTCTCCATCTCCCTCAAACATACAGTACAACAGTCTGATGGGAATACCCCCTGATAGCAGGCACATGTTACTGTTAAGTTGTTTCACCATTTCATAAGGTAAGTAAAAATGAAAAAGGGAAATTGCTCATTTCCATGCTTTTTAAATTATTTTTTATGATGAAATTAATCATGCCTCTCCAGATCGGGGATAAAAAAAAGTCCCATCAGGATTGTGCTGAAAGCATCCTGTACAAGTGGGCTTTGCTCCAGGTCGAACTTGGAGCACATTGCTCCTTCACTTGGTTGGACTCAACATGGCACACAGTCAGGTCAAATATCAAAACACAGAAAGCGGATGATTGTGTTAAACGGCCATTAGAAAAAGCCAGCTCCACAAAGAAGTGGCAGCCAGGCCAGCGCAGCTTGGTAATGACTCCTGTAATTTCCTGGTACGACAGGGGTTGGAGGTGGATGAGGAGACTGACAGACTTATGGCTGCTTGAGCCGCGAGCAGTTGTGCTCGGCACACAGCGAGAGGCCGGTTGCATAAACACCTCATTCTTCTGGCCTCCATCTGTGAGAGAAGGGGGGACATGATCTCCCAGCAGTCGACCTGTTGAGTTTGGCCGACATCTCTTTTATTTTAGTTTACTTCCCTCACCCCAGCCCCTTCTTAATTCCACATCTTTCCAGGAAAACCTCAAGAGGAAAGAAAGAGTCAGGGGCCCTACCGACATTCAGACTGCTTCGTGTCCATGCCGGCATCTCAGCAGCTGAAGAAGGATGTGGAGCTCATTTGAAAATACTCTCTTTTTATTGTCCCTGAATGAGCTCAGAAAACAATCAATGCACAGTAACTTGATGAATTGCATTATTAAAAAAATGAAGTAAGAATTTCTTCACAAAAATGACAGGCAGATGCAATAAATTTCAATTGCACAGAGGCATTAACATCATTGTTTTTTTGGCTTCAGTTAAATTGTTTTGGAAGATGACTGAGCTGAGCATACTGTGTTCTGTAAGTTGAGGTGTAATATTTGAATTCACAAATGTAATGACTCACCTCACTGTCTGAACTGGGGAAAGGACAGAACACAGGACTGCAAAATAATAAAAATAAAGAGATTGGAAGTGATAGGACAATACATTATTAACAATAGGTTTGTGTTGACTCAGACTATAGAAGGCAGCAGTGTTCTTTTTATTCACTAAAAACTGGTAACTTAGGCCAGGAGAAATTGGTAGGGGATTTAATTCAATCCAGCTCAATTACATCACCCTAACAAATCCTAGATCGGTCTGATTTAAGATTAAAATGATTAAATTGTCACAGTAAATTGATCCAAATAATAATTAAGTCATTACCAAGCAGTGATTATAAAACATTTCATACAAAGGAATGTAAATCGTGGCCATGGGAAATGAATTATCCGCACAGAGGCGGTTATTTAGATAGGCATTAGAAATCACTGAAGCACAGAATAAATTTGAGGTAAATATCAATGAAGCATCAGTTTGAATGCCTTGGTGAATGTTTGAAATCTACCTATTTGTAAAAGGACAGCTAGATAGCTAACTGTATTCTTTTATTCACCAGCCTCCATACTGGAAGAATTTTAACTATACTTTACTTGCTCTGAATGTAGCTATATTGGTGGTTTAAAAATAAAATTCTGTTATTTGATCTATGCTTCCAATAGTATGTGAATTTGCATTTCTTGTAATCCATTACAGGACGGATGATCACGATAACAACCGATCTTTTGAGTGGTGTCAACAAAATGCCAGAAAGCTTTTTTACCACTGTGGCATTCCCTTGTGCCACTTCTAAATGGTATTTTTAAATTATAAGTCTCTTTCCCAGTGTTCAAACGGGTGAAAGCCAGCTCCACCAAAGTCTTTTTTTATCCAAGAATCGGTTTATTTTTTTTCCCTTTTTTTATTACTTTTACTAAATAATCTTTTTGGCATTTTTTTTCCCTTCAAGATAATTTACCAGTTCATTCCAGTGTTTTATTAGCACGGGGTGCTCTCTGTTTTTCTGCATGAGGTTTAAAATGATTGAGTGGAAGAGTTTACAATGGCTGCAGTGAGTAATTTCACTGTCAATGCAACTCAACAGTTTTGGGAAGGTGCCACAGAAAACAATGTGACTTTCCAAAAAGAGCAAGAGGGAGAGGGAGAGAGAGGTGGGGGGGGGCACTGTTAGTTTGTGCAACCAGTTAGAACACAGGCCCAGCTACTCCTGGGTCCCTCAGTTCTGGGAATCGTTCAGCAAAGCCACTTTCCACACTGCATATCTGAAAAAGAAATTGAAGTTTCAAACTGGGGATTTTTCCTCTAGGTATCTAAAAGACACAGATTGGCTGAGAGGCGCTTCAGAATGTGAGTAGGACCTGTGGCAGCTGAGGCATGTGGTAGCAGGAAAATTGCACACAGCTGTGGCTCGTGAGTAAACCACTGATCAGCAGCAACCACCACAAGTCTTTTTAAATCCTGGTTTGGGCTCTGTCCTGGAGACCAGGAAAAGGAGCAGAAACCAATGATCGAGATTAAAAAAAAAACAGCAAAACAAAACAAAAGCTAATTTTATTTCAAAGGGAACGTTTTTTTTCCAGTAAATCTTCCTAGGTTTCTTTATTCTGTCACTGTTTATGGCCTGCTAGGCTATTTCAGTGAAGGTCTTTTTATTTTCTTTTGTTAGTACAGTCATTCCATTGTTTAAGAAAACATCCGTGTGCCTTAATTTTATTATGGAGGTTCTTCCGTGTTTAACAAAACCAGCAGTACCTTTGTGTTTGTCAAAACTATTTCAAAAAGCTAGGTGTTTTCCTTAGAATCCTATATAATACAGTTATACAGAATATAATTTTGTATATTACATTTGATATTCTAGAAACAAATCAGAGGCAAAAACCTTAAATAACTAAAGACTGCTTAAATGCAAGTATTATTTTACCACTACTGCAATAGCTGTAAGTATAATTATTCTTGAACATAAAACAAAATAATGTCTGAATAGTGCTGCACGGATTCTTAGCCAAGACGTTATGAACATTGTCATCAAATGTTTTTGTTCTAAAGATGAGAGTAGTCTGGACACAGAAACCCCCCCAATACAAGAGGACACTTCAAAAACACTTCCATCGATGTGATATCAAACAAAACCTGCAAGAACCTCTAAGAGAAAAGTTGCCCTTGATATGAGGCTTGAAAATTTGTAACACTGCCCGAATATTTATCTAAGAGTTTCATATCTAAAGCTATACACTGTTCTTCAACACCCTGCAAGAAGTGCATTAAACTATGTTTTAAGGCAAGCAGTGATGAAATTAGGAGAAAAGGGAGTGAAAGTGCTGAATGAAGGGTCACTACAATGAAATGTGTTACTGATTACATAGGTAAAGAGCTGAACACATTTAGAAGAAATCCTATTATTTTTGTACAGCTATAACAATAGGTCTAAGGAAAGTCACACAAAATACCCTAAAACCTGAAATAACAACATGTGTTGCATATGTTATGTATCTTTCTTATCACCCTGTAGGTACCTCGTTGTGCTGTAGCTGCATTTCAGAACACAGCATGAGAGGTCTGGGTGCTCTCCCTCAGCCTTGTGTACTGAGCTTACTTCAAAGAATTGTGATATACTGCATTGTATCCTGTAGAACTTGGACCTGATTACAAGAGGGACTGTGTATCTGAAACTGAGAGCTTTTTAAACTGATTCCTTTGGGAGCCTGAAACAATACATTCAAGGTTCATTGTAAAAGAGATCCGTCACAAGCTATTTCTTTCCAACATGCATCTGACCAAGAGTCTGAGAGGGAGGAGGAGAAATTAGGATGGATGTGACCCCTCTTTGATGCTAACCAGGTGTATTATTAGAAGCAAAAATAAATAATGGAATAGCAATTAAAAGAGACAAGACATGAGCAGAGCTAAATGGATTCCTCTTCTGATCTCAAATTAAATGTTATGTACCTTAAGAAACCTGCCAGAAGGTTGTTACATTATGCTTAGACTTTCTGCTAATAATCTTACAGAAGAAAGGCTTGTGTTCTGCCAAGAAGAGCTTGGAAGCTGATCCACCTATGGGTCCTATGTTATATTCTTTGGGCTTCCTCCAAAATTCCACATGTAGTCAATGCAGCCAAACAGTACTGAACAAACATGTGCCAGCCACTGTAGAGGCTGGGGAGACTGTTGATGTAAGAACAAAGTAGCAGGAGGGCTAGTCTGGACCAAACCAGACTATATACCAAGAACATGGGCCAGTAAATCGGGTTCTGAGTGGTTCTATCAACAACAATGTATCCCCAGAACACAGATTTAGATCTGTCACCCAGGATGGAGGCTAGGCTATGCCTTTAAGGAAGTGAGACTGGGATTCCCCAAGAGGTAACGCTGAATTTGAGAACCAGACCAGAGTTCCTTGAGCTTTAGCCGACGAGCAGATCCTTGACCTTTGGACAAAAGGAACATCTGGGACTTGGCGGCCATCTGTAAGCTTTCAGTGGCGACAAGGAGAGGTGTTAAATCCCCTGACGGTCATTGTGCTTAATGGGGTTTGGATAAGACAGTGGACATGCTGGAGAAGTACATCCTTGAATCCTTATTTTCCGCGCACCTTCTCTCCTTGACGAGAGGTTGTAGAGAAAAGAAAAAAAAAGAAAAGTCAACAAACAACCACGATTCCAAACTGGGAAGGTAGACTAGAGAGAACTGGTGATTCCCTGGTTTGAGAGAGAAATGAATCCAGTGCCTTTGAAAACATCAGCTCCTAGCTAATAAGCAATATCTTGTAGAACACAACTACGGCTTGCAGTAGAATAACAATCACATGTACAAATCACCACAATGCTTCCATTATGAAAGGTTTTAAAAAACATCTAAAACACAGAGGAAGATCCTTTTCTCTAAATCCCGCTCTTAGCTGTAGAGACTGAATTTCTTATTCATCTGGTGTCCCTGTCTTACCTGGCTAAGGGGCCCCTAGTGTCTGCTTCACTACACTGTAAGCTAAAATAACACCCTGCTACAAGCACAGCTATAAATTCGGTTATTAACAGAAAGACTTAAGGCACTCAGGTTGATTTCCAAGCACTGTTGAAAAGGCACATAGGAAAGGAACAGGGCCCTGGCCAAGTAGTGTACACAACAAATCAAGAGTGAGATGGAAAATTATTAACTGTCGTTAATGTTTTATGGGGCAGTATGATGTTTTATAGCCTACACACCCTACGAGAGTGCGTGTGGTATTGGAGGGTACAGTGAGCAGGAGGGAGCTCACAGCAAGTGAGAAACACTCTCATGGGTGCACACAGCTCACTTCATCAGGGATTGTTCGGTTTAGGGCACATCTTTTGCAGGAGGATCTTGCTGAAAAAATGGCAACAGGGATCTGCCCAAGGAATCTTCTCTATGCATGAACAATCCTTTACACCTTTTCCAGATGTGCTTTACTGGATTGATACTATCTATATAACACTTATCTATGCTTACGTCAGTCTAAGAAGCACAATAACTAGCATAAAATTCTAGCAAAATTACATTCTCACAGATAGAACATAAATTCCTGTTCAAATATATAAACAGTAAAATCAATGGTCTTTGCAGTCTAATTGCATATTAGATTATTGTTATTACATATTATTATAATTAGTTTCATAGACTTAGATTCTGCAGAAACTGTATCATGTGCAAGTTTCTTTCCAATTTTGAGAGGAAACTGACAAACAAAAAAACAGTGTATTGGACCCAAAATGAGCAAAGCAAAAGAGAAATGTACTAAATGAGCAGGATGCACATTACAACATTTTGAGATATAAATAAAGTGTAATAGGACTGGAGTGTTAAAGTGGAAATGAATTAGCAGGAAACGTTTAATTTGACTCCTGAGAACGAGATGAAAGCCAACTAGTTACAATCTGTCTTCCCAATCAGTGGCCGGTAATGGCCTGTGCAAATCAGATACAATACATGATAATTAAAGTAAAACTAGCTCATTAAAATTAATATGTATGTTTATAGGTTTTAAGTGGAAGAAATGTCTTTGAAATGCATTGCTTTAGAAGACAGCTGCTTTCATTCTAGATGGCCAATTAAATACATTTCTCCTTTAATAATTCACCTTAAAATTTAAAATGTAAATTGTCCTTTTACTCTTGCTATTGCGTTAATCCTATTTATTTTCAATGCTCAACTTTGGCAGGCAGGCACTTGCCCAGTTGTCACAGTGTATGAGAGAGCTCCCCCTGCTGGGATTGTGTGGGTAAAACATAGGAAGACAATGATAGTTCCTCCATATGTAGAGACTGCAATGGTCTTTGACACCAGATAGAGTCAGGGAGGCCTGTCTAACCTATTGCTAACTAAAAATGAAGAAAGATGATCTGAGAGCAGGGATGAAGCACAGATTCTTGATGTCATGTGAACTATTTGTATATTGGCGTCCTCAGATCTGAGGGCGCTGACCTGTCATGGCAGGGAGCAGATGGGCCAGAGTGTCCAGAGTGAAATCCCGTTTCTGATCCGCAGGGAGCAAATCACCACCATGGTGGCGCCATGCTGCTTAAACATGCAACCCCTGACCTCCACACAAGCATACATCACACCGCTCTGTCAGAGCCACAGAGCATTTATTTAATTATTTACTTACTGGTCTGTCACTTTAAGCTGTTTCTTTTTCACTTTCACTGAAGAAACGTTGTATTACAATCATGAAAAAAATGAAAAATAAACAAATATACCAGAGAAAAATGAAATTGAAGAAGAGCTGATTGTTTATAGGAAAATAGTGTGACCTTTCTGCTTGAGGGATACATTTTAATATATAATTCTGATACACGGTAGAAAATACTTAATCTGGAGTAATCAAACTGTCTGCTAGAACTTTCTCTCTATACTCGTTTCCAGTAACAATATGAGAGTTAATCCTTCAATACAAAGTCTGTGGTGGAGTTAAGGAATTTTATCTGCTTTGATTTCTTGGAAAGAGTTTTGACATTTAGTGACCCACTCGCCCTTCTGGATAAATGAATTGACTTTTGCTGAGACTAACCGGGCTCTGCGTCTAGCTAACAAAGACCCAGCTTCACTGTCGTCTCCTCTGTGGAATATGAAAAGCACTGAAGGGCTGCTCCGCAGGTCTCAAGTCCGTTCATTTTTCTTTAATCAAAGAAAGCACTGAGACACAGCTTGCCAAGCTCTATTTATGGCAGCATATTAAAATAAATCATCATATAAAAATAACTCTTAGTGCTTTTGCTGGCTCAGCAACACTGGGTGTCAAAAGTAAGATCGCTATCAGTCCCAAATTGCATTGCATCTGACACCCCTCAAACAGACCCCTACTGACTGAATCATATTGGTGCGTACCCAGGTGTCCGGGCCAGCCAAAGACGATGGCCGCTGGGAGGGTGTGTATTATCTTATGTCCCATGAATGGTTGGCAGTGTCTCTTCCACAGATGGAAGAAACACAACTCCTTTCTGGCTGAACAACCCTATCGGCCTTGACATCTATTATTTTTTCTTCCCAAGAATTCCCCTTCATTTCCCTGCTTGTGCGTAGACTCACTCACACACACTGTCAAACACAAGTACACCCTTTATAGTAATTTGTCACTCAGTGCAAGTCTCTCAGGCATTCTGTTTTAATAATGGGAAGAATGGGCTCATTGTGACAGCTGCAGAATTTGGAGTCATGGTCTTTTGATGACCTGTTGGCTGCTGGATGAACCTTGGTCTCCATTAAATCCTAATAACAAGCAGAGAGACCAAGCCAGTATGTTACCCATCTCTTATCTGAGTACTACAACATTCTTCCGCAACCAGGGAACCTGTAGTTAATCAACTCATCACAAAGACAAGCAAGACATCTATCACTGAGTTGTACAGTACAGTCACTTGTTTCTGGAAATAAGTAAGAATGTAAATATTGTTTCACAATATAAAGCAGCCTAAAAGATTTCTGTTGCAGAAATGCTTACTATAGAGATCTATAGTAAAAGCACAGCACATATAGAAATTATTAAATTCTATGTGCATGTCACAGGGCCTCACTGAAAAGCTGCTGAGTTAGGTAGAGTTGTAAATGGTTGTACAGAAAATGTAAGAGCAAGTTCATTTAGCTGATTAGTTTTCGGATCTTTGAGGCGTTGGGTGTCCCACTCCTTACCTGGCTGTTGAGAAACCAAATATGTTTGCTTTCACTTCAGAGGAGAGCAGACTGTCACTCTGATTTAATGAAGGTTTTCTAATATAGAGCTTATTCTTAGAACCACAGAAACTCCATTTAATTTAACCTTGGTAATCCTTCATCAGGAAAAATAATATTAACCTGTCAATCAATATCGGGAGAAATTATTAAGTACCTCTAGGGCCATTATCTATATGAGCCCAGTAATTACTCCTGAACCTTGTGATTAAAGGGCCCATTAAGACTGGATACAGATGCATTCTCTCCCCCTCCTTTATTTTATTTTCTGAGACAGTGTCCAACAGTGGAAGTAAGTGACAGTAATAAACCATTGAATTCCTGAGTTAAAACTTGTTGATAACAGACATTTCCACTCAGGGTAGATGCATTATTTTGCTTATTATGCTTATTTTGTTTTGTACTTCTTTGGGATCCTTAGAAACTTTGTCAAAAGCTGTAACGCTTTCAGGGTGAGAAATACTATTTTGCTGAGAAATAACGCCATAATTTTCCTTGTTGGTGCAAAAAGCCATACTAATGTATATGTGGCCATATATTTAGCAAAGCAAATTGTTTACTGTTAATAGAATGAATTTGAAGAATGTCCAGATTCCTTTGGAACCACTGCAGACTTGTCTACCTTCAGGAGTGGCAGAAACAGCAGACTATTTAGAACGTGGGTAGCATAATTTGTGAAGTGCATTGTTAATAAAAGGCAAATAGAAATTATATAGGGTTATACTGTTGTAATCATTGATCTACCATTCATACCCATTCAGCAAATGTACTGTACCATTCAGCAATCCAGTTTCCAATGCAGTTTGTTAATGCAGTTTAATTAAGTGTTAAACTTAAGACTGAAGATCCATCCAGTCATTTTCTAACCACTTTATTCAATACAGGGTCTCAGGGGAGCCACAGCCTATTCCATTGACCAATACGAAAAAAAAGACTATTTAAAGGCCGTGCTTAACCTTAACAGCGGACAACATTTTTTAATCATCCCAGAAAATGGTTATTATGTTGAGAAAATGGAATAGTGAATCACCTTTCCAGATTTTCCTTAATTGAGTGGATACAAAACTTCACAACTGCTAACAATCCAGGTTATTGGCTGAGAGCAGGGAAAGAATGATGGAATTCAACAGGTGCAAATTGCCTTTCCCCTCCAAACTCCCTCAGAGCGCTGGGGAAAACAACCTGAACACATTTCAGCTTAATTAAGCAGGAAGAGGCTTGAATCAGCAGAATAGGCACAGGCGAAATGAGAACCAGGTGCTGGTGTATTATATTCAGCCGCAATGGAACTGGGCTCTCCTTTTTTAACCAGACAAACTGGAAGGTTGGGCACAACTGAAAAGGAATCTGACTTCAGACAACGCATTAACTAAAATGCCGCAGGATCTGTGATTCTTGGCTATCTCCAGCCCCTGGGTGGTCCACTGTGTCTCAGGTGGCCTTCCTCTTGTACACCTAGGGCAGACATTAACTTTCACTTGTGGTCAAACATGAGAATGTCCTCATTTTCAAAAGTGTGGAATTGTACATTGTGACTTTGATGCTATGAGCTATGTACAACATTTTGCTTTGGTTTTCAGTTTGTGTTGTTTGTGGGATACAGAATAGTGCATTCACTGAAATGTATCACTCATTGTATGATATTAATGCTCTCCAAATCATACCTCTCCTTCTTGAACCAGATGAGCACAAACTTCAGTGGTACTGGGAGCTGCATTAAGAGTTATTATGAGTGGTATTATGAAGATGTTTTGGACTATACAGTTATCTTGCAAAGAAATTCTATGATGTCCTATGATCTTAACTTTGACAGTTTGAATCTAGGCTACGTCGACAAACAGTTGTGACTGGGATTTTTCAAGATGTTACACACAAGTACTGCTGAGGTTGGATGAGCACAGGTTAGGCAGGGAGTCGTTCTGTGTTTGGCACCTGTAATGATTGCATGGTGTCTGTAAAAACTACATCACTCCTCCAGACCACTGCATGAGATCTCCTATTGACTCAGCAGAGTGGTTAAGAGTGTGTAGCTCTGACAAGAGCATGTTTATAGGGAAAAGGATCAGTGCTTCTATTTCACACTGATTTATATGAGGGTGGTATATAGTTCTGAGATTTGTTGATTAGCAATTAAATAACTAAAACATATAGGATATAAAAAGAAAAAAGTAACTTGCAATAATATTAACCTGGAGCTCAGAAATGCAATACATTTAAGTATTTAAGGGCTACGCTGAACATGACCTCATAAGAAATCAAGTACTATGGGATTATCTTGACAACTTTACATGAATTTTGCTACAGTTCTAGTCTAATTGCATTCTTCGGTTATTTTGATAAATGTCCGTCCTCAGCACCATGTAAAAAATATAGAAACATGCAAGCTGTGTTTACTTGAGTAGTATTAGAAAACATGTAAAGACTCAGATTCTAATGTAGATTCTAATATTTTAAAATATGTGCAAATGTCTTTTCGTTTGTTCATTTTCTTCATTAGAGCCTAGCTGGAGTTTCAGTCTTTCTGGTGACAGGCCAGAAAGCACAATCAAAGGATACTAACTGATTGTGTTTATAGACCTCATATAGAGCACTGTTTTATGAGCCTTTAAAATTAACTTACGCCAATAAAAACCTATATATGTCGGAACAGTGTTTACTTGGAGCTTCTTTTCAGTTATTTTTTTCCCTTCCTTCACCTTCTTTTTAGATTCAAGTGCTGCATACATTTTCTTAGGCCCTATATCACAGATGTACAGTGCTTTGAATCTAAAAAATCCTTAAATCCTCAGTCCTAAATACCTATATTATTTTGTAATACATGCCAGGTATTTAAATAGATGGGTTTACACACACATACGGTTTACGAATACGGTAGGGTATTCAGAGTTCATGAGTTGGTTGTGTCATTTTGTTTTAATTTCTGTTAATTCCTTGTTTCTCAGCTTTCTCAAAGTTAAATGAGGAATACTAAACGAATCATACCTATAATTAATTGTAAAATTGTTTTTATTAGGAAAAGACATGAATAAGAAGACATGAATTATGCTAAATAATTATTTAGCATATGAAGGAATGGACCTTGCTAAAAATCATTCAATGAGGCAATGTTTCAGAAGATAGTGGTTATCCAAATGTGAAGATAACCAGCTGGAGTGTTCAATGGAACAGGATGAATTTGTCAAAATAACCCACCTGTGAGAGTCTGGTATCAAATACTATGGGATTTTAGCCAGTTGTGGGGTGCAGCACATTTTGAGGATAGCTGGAAGAAAACTTCATCGGAAGACAGCTATAGAAGGAAGCAAGATTTCCAGATGCTTGCAAACTGCCTGGATCACGTTACCAATCTGTAGGGCTTTCAGAGATTCTCTGCTAAAGGCCCTTATAAAAGAAGAGCTTAGGGACTTTCTTCACTATAAGCCTTCTTTAAAAATTAAAAAGCAAACTGTACCACATGGACATAGTTAGCCTTAGCTCATGCACAGGGAGTTCTCAGTCTGCAAAACAAATGTGAGGAGTGGTCTTAAGCGAGATGCTGCTGATTTAGGGTAATGACTTTAGATAAAACAGAGGAAGCCCAGGAGAAAGGTATAACTCACTGGAGAGATTCTGCTGATTTCATAAACATCAGGAGCCAAGTTTCTGCTTCCCTCAGATTTGAATTATGGTCCGGGTCTAACTCTGGGGTCTAGGTAGTTAGAGATAATATATGTCTTTCCAAATATAAAAGCCATCACTGATCATCACTGTGTGGAGCTCTGTTAGGACTACGTCAGGTGAATTACTATCCACAAGGAAGCTGGGGTTTCAGTGATTTTCATGCTTTGAAGTCAGTGACTGCAGATCAAAGTGGCTATTACTGGTTGTCAGGAAAATGTCCCCTTCATGCTTGCTGTTAAGCTGAAATCAAAGACTTACATGCCACATGACTCTGATGAAAGTGTACGAGCACTCCGGGCAGTGAAACAATAATAATTTTACAGCTTGAGCAGAGTTGAAACAAAATAGTTTTGGTTCTTAACTGGGACTAAGAGAGAATAAGGTTACACTTCTGCTGGGAGAAGGAAGAAAATGGTATTACCAGGTCTTTCTTTGAGGCCTGTAACAGGAAAACAAACAGGCAACTGCACAATTATATCAATATAAATTTTACTCCATGACTGGAACTGAACTCAGTTATTTTTTCCACATTCTTCAAACTCTGACTTGTTGGACCTTAAACAAGGCCTTCATAAAGCTAGGCTTTTTAAATAAAAATACGTTTGTCTTACACGGCAAATTCCAAACAATAGAGTTTCTCGACAAATGTAAAGTTCAAATATGTCTTTATACTTATAAAGAGCTTCATCAGAATTAAAAAAATAATTTTAAAAATAAAAAGATGCCACATGTGTTTTCCAGTTGCTTCCTTAGTCTTGCCTTCTGCTTCATGTATCTCACACATCCTCAGCCCTGACAGGATGTGCGAATGAGCCAGGACGAGATATGGGGCACAAGGAAAAGTACTGCCGTTGAGTGGCCAAAATGGTGAAAATAAAGTGGACCAGTCCTTGGAAGATTTTGAAATATTTTTTTGTTAATGGTGTTGTATTTTATTTTAAGGAATATTGACATTCAAAGAGAAATATATAAAAAAAACCTTGTTGTCAAAAGATCAGGGTTTAAAAGTGATGTATGTGCAAAAGCTTAGAAGTCACATTTTTCCTCTAAAGTTTAGGCTACAGCCAGTAAGAAAATAAGCTTACTGTCGGAAAGAAAGTAAAGAAACATGAGAGATTTTTGTCCACCTCAGCCAGAGTAGAGAGACTTTTTCTTACTGTGGCAATTTTCAGACAAGGAAAAGGACAGTGCAAACTCAACTAAAAGACTAAACTGCACTTGAAAAAAGTTGATATATGTTTGGGCCAAAAGCATATAAATAATATATGACAATAAATGACAGCATAATGTGAGGTATTAACTGGAAAAGGCGTCTGTTAAGTTATTAAACATGAAAATACAATTGTATGGGTACTGATTATCCAAGATTACACTATAATCATCATCTGCTCTTCTTCCACCCTCTGCTACACAAGTTAACATGTACTAACACTACAGGTCACCCATCCCCTGCTACACAACTGTCTTTATCCACTCTGCGTCTGCCTTTAATAAGAAGTAATAATACTGCTTGCCAGGCTGTATTTCCTACAGGCAGGCTTAAAAGCGATTTTCTCCTTATTACATGCATGATTTTAACTGATCCCAGAAAAGCAAACACTCTCCTTCCCCCTGGACCTCTCTGATTTTTACTCAACTGCTGAACTGACATAAAGTGGAGAGAATAAAGGCAGGGCAAGGAGAGGGGTAGGCTGGGGGTCAATCAAACCCCTTCTAAGTGGAGCCCAGCTTTCACACTGCCAGCACAATGTTCCTCTTTGTTACAGGATTTGAGAGGCAGAATGACCCCAGATCTGTTTCCATGTGCTTTACCTCTCATCTCCTTCTCTGATTTGTGTAAGAACATTCATATTATTTGTTCCTGGCATATGCTTTTCACTTATTTGACTGTCTCATTTTAACCATATTCCGAACGGTATTTTTAAATTACATTGTTTTCTTCCTGTGCTAATGAGCCATGCCCCATTTTAAAGCCTGGCAGGAATGAAAAGCAGCTGTCTTACCTGTATTTCATTGTGTCACAAATGATGCGGGGGGTTTTCTGGCACACACAAATGGTAATATATGACTCCATGAGTCAATTAATATATTTCTGAGGCCACCTTCTTGTGTTTCAAAAATTACAATCAAGTCATGCAAACGGTCTGTACTTATTGGCAACTACTAATGCATCTACAATGTAATGATAAAATCCTATACGGCTGCCTAAACAGAATCTTTCAGCATACTTTTAGCTCTATCAATTTTAAAATTAAACTCATAGCGTTACGGGTGAGCCAAACACAATAGATGTCCAACTAAACATACACACAGCGTGTCCAATGAGGTGGTGTGCTTTGTTCAGTGAAAGAACAAAAATCCCAGTTGCACCTCAAGTGTTCAGACATACTGAGAAGCTTGGTCTGCCTGATCCTGGCACTATTACGTTAGTGTCTCGCTGCTATAATCTGATGAAGCAGCTGGGCCGTATCTAGCAGATAATTCCCATCTATCACTGGTCATCAGTACTGTGTTGTAATAAATACCAAATCGTCAGCAAGCAATTAAATTTACAGATGTGCACATTGTCTTGGACACGGATAGACTGACTCATCGTTGAAATCTCTAGGAAAGAGAATTAAAACCAGGCTTCAAAGCCCAGTATCAAATCATTGAGGGGATTATTAAAGAATTATTAAAAAAAACTTTAATAGAGTTGGCTGGAGTTAGGGGTTTAGATCATAACAAAATGTCAAAACTGTAGTTGAGGGAAAAGCCAAAAAAATTAAAAAATCAAAAGTGACTTATTGAGGGTAGGCTTGTGTATTAAAGTTTCATGTGGGCGACATGAAGAGAGGAGAACACAGTGACTAGACAGAATGTAATGAAGCTTAAGATATGCAGCCTCAAGGAACTGATTTTCTTGCCAAAGATATTGAATTCTATGGGAATATGTATATTTACAGACGGTCTGTATATTCTTACAAATGTATGCTTAGCTTGTCAGCTTTGTGAAGGTATATACACATTAAGACTGGTAACATGTAATAAAGACACCATAAGCTTTTGAAAAAGTCATTCTGAGCATTGTTACTTGAATTACATATGCACTTTGTATTCGTCTTTGAGATGTGTACTTGAAAAAAAGTTTAAAACCATGTTTAAATGTATGATCTAAAGCTACTGGATGTTCATAAACCATTGACACCTTGGTTTTTGATAAAAACTCCTCAGAGTCCAGACATGAGAAACTTGAGTCTTCATCGTTTGCAGAAGATTGATTTTATATCTGAAAGCTTTTACTGGATTTTGCCAGTTTTATCTGCTTGAATTTGAGCAAGATGGGAGATCATCACCTCAGGTGCTTCTGCAGGAGCTCCTCCAGCAAACCATTGAGCTTTGATGAGCAAAGACTTGCTAGATAAAAAGGACAGGCTCACCACAAGGATGTGCCTGATGATCATAGAGTAGTTTATAAGTATGTGTCTATAAATGAAAGCCAGAGCCTTCAGCATTGATGAAACCATTACATCAGAGTCATGTGTGATGCATATGTGGATGATATTTGAACTTGCACTTCGTAAATTACAGCTGACTTACTGAGCTGGCAAATGGGATGTGTAATTTTAACCAGTTATTGGGGCACTGCTGGAAGTTTTTCCTGAATGTCACATGTACCACTGGCCTCCGTCCAAAGCCCTTTCACCAAACACATCTGTGTTCACGGTGAAATCAAAGACAACGGTATTATCTGATGGTTGTTCAAGAGCTAAATACAAATGTAAACACAGGTAAACGTTTTTGATCGCCAAAAGCAACTGGGTGGTTTACATCTGAGTGTAAATGACACCAGGGCGGAATCAAGCTTTATTATGCCCTAGGGAAGTGTGTTTTGTGACAGGGTACATTGCAACAATACAACAATAACAAGTGTTTGTGTCACTCACTCCATAATGCTTTTAGCTTCCTTTAGAAACCTACAGTATGTGTAGAGAGTACTTTGGATGATCTGAAACACCCCAATGAGTTTTCTACTTATGTTCACTATTTCCCCAACCTTGCTGGTACCAAACTAACAGGTAATATGGTATGTTAAGACACTTCTTAAAATGATTTGCAGAAAGTGTAAAAATACTTCTGTCCATCTTAAAGAAACTAAGCTTCCTAAGAAATTTTTTTATAAATGGTTTCATAACATTTGTCCCATTTTAAATGTTTGTCTGTGACAAGTACTGAATAGATGCAGTCATCAAGAGCCTCTATAGTCTGCCCGTTTGTTACAATGGTTTGAAGGGGAGCTATTTTCTTCCTAAACTGAATTATGTTTTCTTCAACTTTTTCAGGTCCAGCTGACTTTGCTGGCTTCACTACTTTGTTGGTTTTCAGTAGACCAAATTAAGAATTAGAAGAAAATCATAACTTTCATTGTTTCAACTAGATTAAAAAAAGGAATGCATTTCTGAAAAAAATTGGAAAACATTCAGTTTAGAATTCTATTTATACAATATGACTTTCTGCGTTTTTACAGTCTATCAAGAGGTGTACTGTGAACTACCTGTTGTGTACAAATAATCTTTGTGTTTGTACAAGTTTGTTCGCATTTTTAGGTACAGCTTACCTTCCTAAGAAGTAATGAACTGTATGACTTCTAAATTATATATACTGTATGATCTTTGAACCCTCTGTGGCTGTATTGAAGAGATGCTGTGTACTACAGCACTCTGGACGTATACCACAGGATAAGCACTTCTAGAAGATCTGAAATTAGGGTGGGGAGCGGGATGATGGAAAAAGCAATGGTTGCCTAGGAATCAAAATATTTCCCAAGAAAACAAATATGATATGAGCTGTTACACAGTCCCATCACACAGGCAATAAACTTAGCAAACCTTTCATGTGGCAAAGCCAAGGATGGAGTCTCTCTCTGTGAATGTGCTTAGAGAGGCATTTGCTTCAAAGTGAGCAAGGAACCCAAGAGGATGGTCACTTCTCCACCACCACTGAAATGGTGTCTGGCCAAACCATCGAAGAGTGACATCACATCCGTGATCCCTTACGCTGGAAATGCAGAGAAAAGTTGCTCCGTGTTATATACCTACACTTCACACTACACTGAAAGACAGCATAGTGTCTACAGTCACCATACTGTGTATTAGTTTCAACCAGGCCCAGCCTTGCTAAGCTTCTAACAAAGTAGACAACATGTCTTACATGTTAGTAGGCAGTCATTAGACCAAATGCAAGAAGGCAGGGAAGCCTTCACAACATTTATCAAACGTTATTGTCTGCATACTGTATATATTAAGTGTGTTTTCAGAGCACAGCTAAACAGGAATTAAAGAACTGGTTCCAATTTCTGTGCTTTGTGAATTCACATTGTTTTTGATTGTTACTGTAGAGTTTAATGTAGAACCTCATTGTTTCATTTTTACCATTTTTAATTTCTTTATTAAAAACTGTTCTGTTGAATGCTATAATACAAAATAAACCTGGAGGTTTGTAAAAATTACATGGGAATTTAAGGGAGTACCAGAGGTTTAAGAGCTGAAATGGAAATTATTTGCTTGTCTAGCAAATAAAGTTTCCTGATGTAACATTTTAAACCTGAAGTTTGATGTTTGTGTTTTCCAGGAGACATGCAGACACAGTAATCCCCCAGAATCTGCTCCTGGCAAGCAGCACTCCCTGATTAGTTGCAATCTGGCAGAACATGTCACCCAAAGCCAAGGAAAGGCGAAAGTGACAGTACACACCAAATTACTGTAAAAAGCCTTTGTTTCCTGTACAATCCCTTCAAGAAAATGAAGATTACACGAGTGTCCTGCTGGAAAATGATTCATTTCCACATTTACTGGGGAGCGTCAGGAAGCTAAGGAGCAACAAAATCAGCACAAACTGTGACACAGAGCCTTTGGTTTACCAGCTCTTGTATACATTTCTTCAATATACTGTGAGATGTGCTGAGAGACCTTAAAACCTTTAATAGCAATCATCAGGTTTTCGGTACCTTATTAATGACGAAACTTTATATTGTGTTTTTTCTTTAAATCTCTCAAGTCTCTTTTATTTTAAAAATAGAAATACCTTTCTGAGAACTTAGCTGTCTGTCCTTCTTTGAAAGCTTGATAACCATTTATATTCCTTAATCAAACATTAGTCTTCGGAATTAATGCTTATATATTTTTGTAATAAATTAACTTGGGAGTTAAATGATAATCCCTTCCAAATGCTTTGTATTGAGTTTATTTTCTATAGTTTGTAAGGTTTATGTAATTATTTTTTAGAAAATTGTTTAATTTTATATTATATTGTTATAAAAATATATGTTAGATAATTATATGAATGCTAAATTATATTCATTTTATTTTGTTCAGAAAATGACAACTAAACGTTTCCTCAAAGTTGGTCATTTTCAAGTTGATGCACTCTCTAGAAATATATAAAATAACTATTCAATAAAACAAATTGTCTGCTACATACCCAATTATAATGCTGGAGGTAAATTAATTTTGATATTGATGTATAAAAATAAAATTCGAAATGTACAGAAAGATATTCCAGAAGAAACAAAGCAATTTCAAATAACACTTCTTACAGTATTATATTTTTTGTATCGTTTGATTCAATAGGAATCTGCAATGATTATGGTTGTAAAACGTTGATCTGTTGCTCCACTCTCCCATTCCAGTGCCACGTCTCTATTTCCCAGTAAGCAGTGGTAAACCTTGACGCAGCTGGTTTCATTTGGCAGCCCTGCCCTTCTGTTTCTCACCACCCGCTGCGATACTTTTATTCCTGCTACAGTCAAATTTGGGCTGAATGCCCTGCTATGCCTGCCGATTCTACTTACCTTTTCTCTCAAAATTATTTCCCAAACATGAAGGAAGGAAAGAAAAGTCCTTTTGCCAAATGAACCAGTGTCCCACAAGTTTTCATAAAGTGTTCCCAAACAAAACCCTCTGGCATCCGGATCTGAGTTTGCCAAACCCAATTCCAACTACTAAAATGAGGAAGTGTCGTTGCTGTTCATCGCTGTACCTCTTAGAAGTACCCTAGATTTTGGGTAGCTGGTGTTGTGCTTCTGTTAGGTCTAAATGCACCCTTTGACAATATTAGCCAATCTTCTAAAATAAATGTGAGTAAGATATGCACAATGCACTGAAATCATATGCTATTATTATAGATTAAATCTCTTACCAACATACACATTGAAGTAAAGACATTTAGTGCAGAGTTGCAAAAATACAATATAACACCACCTTTTCAACAATGCTAAAATAACAAAATCTGTATTTAAAAAAAAATACAGCTCAGCTACGGTCACTGCTGCTATTAAATTAAAATCTTTCTTAATATTTATATCTACTTTTTAAAGCTGTGCGTTGTTTTTTAAATGACTCCAGGCATGTGCTAGAAGCGTCCATCCAGCTAAAGGCCGTTTCCCCTGATTAGCATTCTCCATGGTGAATTTGTCATGGTCTCTTTTTTACTTTTACCTTACTTTTGGTATGGTAGCCCATGGGTATCCTATAGTTTTAACATGCATCTGCTGTTTGAAAGTATAGTAAAGCACTGTGAAAGAAGGTTAGAACAGGAAACTATATTAAATGTTACACTAAACCAAGGTGAAAGTGCAAACATATCATAATAACTTCACTATGGTAAACCTTCATAAGGGTCTTAGGTCTGACCACAACTCTGTTCCTCCTCTCAAACACCTACTAAAAAATGACGGCCTACATTTAATTCTCTAAATTTACACATAGTTGGATTAACATTCGCATAACTTTAAAAGAATACATTGGGAAATTCCACAACTATTAAGTATATCTAGACATAAAGGCTGTGAAGTGTAATAGATGGTCCAGACACACATATATTATTGTGCTCTGCTAAAAATCTGAGAGTTGAGATGTAGATAAAAACACAAACACTATCTAGGGGATGTTAAGAAAGTATCAGTTCAGTCCGCTAAAAATTGTTTATATCCAAAAAAGGAGAAAGTAAGATTTTTATCTACTTCTTAAATGCAAATAAAACTTATTTTACTTGAGTGAGCAAGTCTTGTTAAACTCCTTTTTATAATACTGTCTAATAAACCATACAAACTGAAATAGCCCCAGGAGAGAATGCTGAACACAAACATGACAAAGTCACAGAACAGAGGCCTTTCCCGCAATGTTATTTTTTGTCTCCTTAATTCCACCATTAGCAGTTTTATAGTGTAAAACCTCTAACAAACCCTTTTTTTTTGACAAGATCATCTTATAATCCTTCAAATTCACGGCTTTATATACACTGACTGTTATATTTCTCCATTTGGAAAAAATATTTACGATGTTTATGAAATTTGTAGGATTTTTATTTTTTTAATCCGTTTTAAAGATATTTCTTTTTTTTCCGGTTCAGATCAGATGAAAAATACGTCCATTCCTCCAGCTTCCTGTCTCTCTAGCAGCGGTACATGTTAACTCAAGCAGAGACGACAGAAACATTCCAGAAGTCAGATCTTGCATGCATGACCCCTTACCCTGAATGAAGCCCCCTCAACGTGGAAGTTCAATGAAAGCAGGAAAAGGGGTTGATAAGGGTGTTGCAGATACTACACAAAAGAAACTGCTAAGCTTTTCTAAGAATGATTGATGAGGAACTTATGAACACAGTCAGACATGAAACTGTACAGTTTATGAAGGTAATAAAGTGCTTCTTTGAGGCATGCTGTGCTTTTCTTCCGACACAGAGTGTTGTGCCTAAGAATGACAGCACAAGCCAATCACTAAAAGTGAAAGTTCTGACTTCACAAGGAGATCAGATAAGTCATGACCACAAGTCTGCTTCCTTCTTTTGAATTAGTCGAGGATCAGTGAGAAAAGCTAACAGTCCTGCTCTGAATTCCACTCTAATACAGAATATAAAGCATATACTGTTTTCTAAGTAAAGGCCGGTAGAAAGAACAATGACTGATTTAATATCTAAATAAATGCTGTACTAGTGTACTAGTTTAATTGATGTGGATTCTGAGCGTTTCACCTGTATTGCAGATTGAAAAGCGTCAATCTAGAAATAGGCTCATAGGCTCAGCTTGTTGGAAACCCACCACACAGTTTAAAATCTGCCAGTCTTCACACGGGGATGTCAGGATGGAAGAACTAGATTGGAGCCATTTTAACTGTGTTTGAAAGAAAGCATTTCAGTGTGTTCTATAAATCCAGCTGCATATGTTTGGGATAAACATCTATAATCCATGGCGGTGAGGTCATGATCTCAGAGATCATGAGCTGACAGAAGACTTTTTTTTATCAGTGTGCTACTGCAGTGTGGCAGTTTAATTTTGCAAATGATCAAAAGATGAGTTAGAGTCATTTAAATAGTGTACTGAAATAACGCTGTTCAAGAAATCTGAATTGTGATTGTCAGTGTACACCCAGTTAACTGCAAAACAATATCGTCAATGGCGCTACAGTGTGGCTAATGCTTTAAGCACTTGTTTCAGTTCCAGTTAATAGTTAATTGTATGAGACAAACAGCAGTTGCTAAGAGGATTTTCAAATACGTTTAAGAAAGTCAGATCTCTGGCTACAAGACAGGAAGGAAACAATGTTAATATGTCTCTTACTCAGTTCACATTAATAACAATTTTTATTATATAAGATTCCAGGGTTACAGAGGCATATTGCAGCATCCAGAATAAACAAAGAGCAAGAGGCTCACTCCTCAACATCCCTTTGAATGTCTTAAAAAGATCACTACTACAGCTTCATCTGCCACTGACCAAGGGTGTTGTGCCATATTGTAGATGTAATACAGCATGGAAACTCCCCAAAATCCACTGACAACCACTGAATTCTTCAAAGGCATTGACAAAGTCCACCAGCAGAAGCAAAGGGCTCAAGTGGAAAAATTGAAAATGGTGAACAGGAAGCACTACTCTGTCACGTTGAAGTTGAGATGGCTGGATGAGATCCTTGGATTAATTAAGATCAAATGGGTTAGATGGGCCAAATAGCCCCTTACGATCTGTAACCTTTCTTATGATCTCAGTCCTGAGGGTGACCGCTTTATAAAAAGGTATAAGACAACTCTCCAACGTTTTTGTTCGATCAGGTGCAAAATCTGATCAGTGTTTTGTAACTGTAGGCAAACGTCATTAACTTTTTCTAAAAGTCTAAGTGAAAATATCAATTCATCTGAATTTTCTTTACTGTACCTATGTTAAGCTTTTGAAAATCTTTTAAGGTTCCTTTCAGAGAGTGAACAGCAGGTTATGTCGTATTCTGGTACATAATAAGTGAAAACCATCATGTAGAAAAATGCAGGCTGTTGGGATTCTGAGCCACAATCTTTTGTAGTATAGATGCTGATGTCCATATAGGTTGTGACTCATGAGTCATGGTTATGAAGGACGAAGAATGAGATTATGCCTACTGTGTCTGAAAATCCACTCTCCATTTGACTGCATGGCAGCATAAATCTTTAAACAACCTGTTAATTATAAAATGCCTGTGTTGTTTTGGGAGGGATTGCTCAAGAAATCTCATATACAGTACAGTATGTTGAAGAACACAACTAATAACTTAATGGGCCAAAGGCCTTATCTCCTTTGTGTGTTTTAGTAGTAGGCAGGTTACAGGTTATGAACTAGTTAATACATCACAACCACGAAAAACTAAACAACAGGACATTTTAATTTACTTGATACTGGCTAAGAATTGAAAGGAATTACCATCCCCCCCAACAAAAAAACAACTTTCACTATGAACAATAACCAAACACAAACAAAACCCCGTGTTTCACCAATGAGCGACGGGGCTTGGTATTTACAGTCTGAATGTGGTGTACATCCGGAGGGCTGGAGCTACTGGTTGGCAGGGATGTTGGGAGGCTGGAGTCTGATGGAGAAGTGGAGTTGTGTGGAAGAGATCACAGTCCCACAGCCGCTGGACTCCCAGAGCCAGGGAGAATGGTACTTTTGGCATTACGCCTGCAGCTATGAAGGCTAATTACCCCATAAATTAGAAGAGTTTTTTTCTTCTTCTTCTTTACCAAACATTATGGTCTTTAATAAGATTGTTTTTACAACTTGCTGTCAATAAATCATTCTGTGCAGGCCGTCAGCCCTGTTCTGTGGGAGTGCTGCTGCTGGTGCAGTCAGGGCCAGAGCTGCCTGCTTGCACACAGAGGGTGCAGTCTTATCTCAGGGATGTGAAGGTCTCCTTCTCCCCCTCTGAAACTGAAACAGAGCTTGGAAAAGGGCCGGGCGCCTACTGTGCATCCCTTCTCAATTCTGCTTGCCGACGACTGAGAGGTGACAGCTTGCCCAACATTCAAATTAGCAGCCCATTTTGTTGGAGACATTTTACAAGATTTGTTAAGTTTTTGGCAGGTAAAAAATGTTTCTGAAAATAAATAGACTTCCATGCCTTTAGAAAGTCTATTCAGATGGAACACTGTGGCTCATTGCAGTAATGAAAAATTAAATTTATTCCAGATCTGCACAGAGATGTCATCCCTGGGGTATCATAAATACACATGAGTAATATTATCTTTCATATAGGAAATGCTGGTTAGAAGAATATATACTGACATACACAACTACGTATTTTAATACCTGCTAGGATAGATACAGCATGTTTAAAAATTATTGAATTAAAAAATTTGCATCAAAGGTCATTTGATGTTCTTAAGGGAGTGAAAGACAGTGATGCTGAAATGCAGAGATATAGGCACCTACAGAGGCAGTCAGATTCGGAGTGTTTCCACTGCAGAACCCATAAATCAGACCCAGTTAAGGGAACTGAAGTATGTCCTACTCTTGCCAGGCTGTGTGGGAATGTTCCTTCTTTTGAACAGTCTGTTTGTAGGTAATGTTGAAAAGGAAGCTACTTCGTAAAGTTCTATGGGAGACAGGAGTGATGCATGCTTTTTAAATCTCTGCTATAAATCGTGAACTGGCAGAAGTTACTTTTAAGAGAGACATGTGAAATTAATCAAGGTGAATGGATCGGTCAAGCTTTATGGCTGTCTGTCTTTGATTTTAGGTTAATAAATTTCCCTTTAAGATGAAGGTTTAACAGCAATTTAGGGGTTGGGCTTTTTGTTTCCTTCTCAATCTTAGAAAAAGAAATGTATATTTTATATTTTAATATGCTTGGAAAAAAAGGTTAACCTTCCATAAAACAAGTAATACATTTAAGAAGAATCATTTTAACATATTATTTTTTCAAAATAAAGAGGACAAGATGAAGTTATTTTCTGTTGTGTTTTAAGTATAGGAATAAAACAACCACATTCACTGTTGCTTTAATAAAAAAAACATAAAAAATTTAAATAAGCAATCATTTGGCCTCAATTAGAGGACTGTAGAGGGGGCAGCCTGTTTTATAGTCTTACAGTGAAGTAGTTTCCATTGAAAAGAGGCCCTGCAGTTCTGAAGCCTAGAGAAAGTGGTTATTGGTGATAGGCAGCCATCTTGACAGGCTTAATGGGAATCTAGAAATGATTAAAAGGCTTCTCTTAACAAAACCCTCACGCACTTATTACCTAGGGGCAAAGGGAGAAGACTCTTGATAAGCACCACTCCCCATCACTGAACAGCACATCTGGATTCTTTCCATGTGCATATGTGTGCTGGTGTTGTTAGGCCTGTGTCTGCACTCGCTGGCCCTGACTGACTTGGGCTGCTTTCCATGTTGTGTTAGTTTCTTCAGATGGCAGTGTTTCCTTAGGGCCTAAGGTTTTTTTTTGCTCAGGTCTATCTAATCAGGCTTCATTTATCATTTCCTTTTATTGTTATTGCCCAGGTTCATTAGCGTAATACACATTGAACATAATTGATCATTACTGTCATCATGTTTTGCCATCAGGCGGGTCTACTGCTATTTGAGTGCGTTACATTAGAGCAAGGGCAGCACATTGGTGCAGTTATTAGCATTGCTGCCTTGCAGCGCTGGGGCCCTGGGTTAAATTCTAGACCTGGGGCGCTCCATCTGAGTGGAGCTTGAATGTTCTCCCTGTATTCATGTGGGTTTCCTCCAGGTGTTTCAGTTTCCTCCCACAGTTCAGAAACATGCTGGTAGGTTAATTGGCTTCTGGAAAAATTGGCCCTGGTGTGAGTGTGTGCTTGTCTGTGTTTCTGCCCTGCGATGGACTAGAGCCCCGTCTAGTGAACCTGCCTTGTGCCTGTTGCTTGCTGGGATAGGCTCCGGCTCCCCCATGATCCTGCATTGGAGAAAGTGGTTAGAAACTTGATGGAGGGATATTATTGGAAGGCAAGGTATGGGATAAAGGGATAAACATGCTTCCTTGACAGAATGCTCACTGAAGAAAACCATAAAACTGTTAGAGAATATTTAAAAATGTGTTCATTCAGCATTATTGTTTCATATCTGTCTCCCTCATTCTATTTTTATACAGTTTACACAATACTGTAAGAAAGTGATGGGACAGAGTCACCTGTACAAGAGAGAAATGTCACTTATCATTGAACAGTCACAGTGTTTGCAAAAGTATAGAAACCCTTTTTCTTAACCATTGCTAAATCACTGAGATTCTCCCAAGATCCCCAGACCAAGGTTTTGTCTCAGCAGATTAACAAACTGGAGACCCTTCCTGTATTTGTATATACATAAACATTGTATTTATTATTTATGCATATTATACATAATATATACATTATATTTAATATTTAATGTATCTAACTATACATTATATAGTTATGTGAAAGGTTTTAAAATGCTTATATCATTAAGTACCCCTTATCTTAAAGAGAGTGTTCCCCAACTCCAGGCACCAGTATGGCTGAAATTGCTAGATAAAAGGGGCATTGAAGTGTTTGCACAGCTGCAGAGATAGCTTCCTAGATAACAGTGCAATATGAGTGGAGACTGGAGACCAGAAGGCTGGACCACTTATCAGGCTGGAAATGTTTAGAAGATGTCCAGCAGCTCATGTGACCATGTGCTAAGCTTAAAGTGAGACAGAAGAAGCAATGAGAGAGTAAATTCCAACCTACAATCCTCCGCACACCTGTATTCCATCTTGATAAACTGGGACCTGAAGGTTAAGGCTAAATTTAGACAAAGGATTCGTACTGTCTATATGCCACTTTTAGACATAAATGTTACAGACATAAAAATTCATGTTCACATCTGAGTGCATATGTGTGGTCAATGTCAGGGATCTGGAGGATGAAACTTGATATTGGGTAATGAAAGTTCTTTCGGATGTTTTCCTAATGTAAATAGTAATTTGGAAATAAAGGCATTCGTTTTCTAAAGGTTCATGTGTTGTTTCATTGGTTAGAAACCAGAGGAAATCCATGCAAACACAGGGAGAACATCCTTGCAATTAGCACCCCAACTGAACACAGGGTCCCAGTCCTACTAGGCTGCAATAGTTACCACTGTGCCACCATGGTGACAGTAATTTAATAAAGTAACATAAATCTTATAGTCATTTCAAAGTTCTTCATCCATCATTAAACCTATCAAAAACCTCAGCAGCAAATTATCTGCTTTTATTGTGGATTTTTAAAAATGCATAAAAGTTTTTTCATAGCTATCAACTCACCAGACCACACACAAACATACACGTGTACGCACAAAAACAAACAAGCCAACAATTCCCGTGCACAACCTGTGCCTCAGCTTTCACTTGCGTAGAATAAAAACACACTCTCACAGAAAGAGGCTATTATCCAGTTCTCTGTATTTCTGTCACGTCTTGCTTTCCGGTTTAAAAAGAAGCCATGGCTCAGCTTCTGTCTAGTTTCTTTTCTCCAGATCATTAGTGAAGTGAACCTCCTTCTATACTTCCTAAAGCAGAATTATTACTGCAAGGCCTTTCTTCTGGAAACCAAAACCAGCTGAAGCCATCGGCCCGGAAACAGATGTTGCCACCACTGCCTGATTTCCCACTATCAAAGCAGGGGAGGCAGCCGGCTTTCTGGTTAGAAACGAGATATCAAAGAGCTACACTTTGATTCTCTCAGCCTTCTTAAAAGAAAAGAAGTGAAGATCAGCCCGCAACACTATATTCCTCTTGTGCCAGTTCAACAATCTACCTCTGCATTAATCTGGAAATTTGAGGACTGTCATATAAGAAAATTCACTTATCAAGACAAATCTTTTTCTAATTAAGCTTCATCGTGTCTGAAATATTCCTATCACATTATTGCATGGAGGAATTCATTGACTTTTCTGCTCTTCACTGAACTTCAATTTGAAAAGCTGTGGATACTGGCTGTAGATTCTAGATATTCGTTCTGCATTTGAAAGGCTAAATAGCCTGTGCTACATGTTTGAGAATTATTTAATTAACTTAATTCTTTGAAATGTTGGGACCTTTTTGAAAATGCTGCAGTGGGTAAACCAGAACATTCAGTAGCTTGTCAGTGAAACTATTTCACATCTGGGTTGTTCAGTTTACAAAAAATAGTACAAGGGTGTCAGAGAAAACAAAACGTTAAACCTGTAAAGTACTGCAAGTCAGTACGATACTGTACTGGAGGGTACTCCTCATATGAAAGTTGTAAGTGCAATCTAGTCCCAAGACAAAATAGTGCTTATGGAGGGAACATCCAGGCAAATGTAGTATCCTCAACACAAGGAACCTGTCAGACAGCTAGTACTCTTTAATGTTGGTGTCTGAATTCAAAGAAGAAAACAAATCCTTGTCAAAACATGGGTTGATCTGTTTAGATATCAGCACTTCATCATGCTGAGAGGGACGGTTGTGACCTTTAGGCCAAACCTAGCAGGTCAGGCTCTCTGTCGGGGTGGGGGATTAAAAGAAGACTCTTCTCAACACAAGCAGGGGCAGACTGAGAGAGACAGAGACACCGACCTCATGGCTAAAGGTCAACACTCAGGTTAAGTGGTGTATCTATGAGGGTCAAGAGCACCAACGGTTAGAAACAGTATGCATGAGACTGACTCTGGGAACAGGTCACTCTGCTCCCCATTCTTATGTCATTTCACATTTCAAACAGTCATTGCCTGTGGCCTGCTGGCGTCTGCAGTCTGATGCTTTAAACCACAGGTGAACACCGCAAAATGAAGTGTTTATAATGCTGTAATGTGCCAAAAACGTTTGATAGCACTCTGTGCTGTAATGGGCATAATTAAACTTTTTAAAGTCTGGGCCCAGCAGGATAACAACCTGAAATGAGTGTAACTACAGACACAACACAGGCCAAGTGGAGAAGCTGATTTATACAGGGTATATAAATTCATACTAAAGGTGACCTTTTATACACTTTTGAAAATGTAAAAAAAACATTCATTTATTATACAGCTGGGTATTTTTCTAAAGCAGTTTTAGTGATGTTACCTTGAGCTATGGTACAAGGTGACTTGTAATACATCACCTTTTATTTAAACCAGGACCTTCGTGGCATGAATTCAGATCCCTAACAAAGGGGCTCTAAGCAGACATATGACAGTGTAACAGAGGTTATTTACTTTGAACTGTGTTACTGGAGTTTTAATCACACACACACAACAGTAAAAGCCATTTAAATTGTGCTACCATCGTGTAGAATGCAATGTATGGCATTTCTGATTTATAACTGGATGAAGACTCATGTGCAATTATTATACTGGATAAAGTAATTAATTTAATTATGTTTCCTTAAAATACCCATGAAAAGGATGTAATCAAATGAAAATCAAAATAATGTATTTTTCATATACATTTAAGACACAATTAAATGATTCTAGTATTAAAAGGACAAAAGTTTAAAAAACACATTTAAGTTTTGGTCAAATGCTAAATTTACAATTGGCTCATATATAAGTACTACCACCTCGACACTAGTTGAGTTAACTTGATAACTAACTTAAACTTAAAAATACGGTTAAGTAGCTGCTCATAGCAAAATTACCTGCACTGATATTTGGAAACAGTTGGCAAGGTTGGGTTTCCTCTGTGTCCTGCCCTATGTTGTACAAAAGGTATTCAGATGCTTGCCCTCATATTTGTGCATGTCAGATGCCATTGTGGCCGTCGGGGGAAAAGAAAGTTGTTCACAACGTATTAGTCTGGAAATATCAAGCTGTTCATTAATGGGCCTAACCACCCTACTGTCCGTTAGGACATGCCCTGTGACCCAAGTGCTGGTTTCACTTACTGCACCGTCCGCTTGTGATGCCACACTGTACTCTTGAATAGGTTACAGGTTACCCTTGTCTTGTCTGTGTCTTTTGGTATCTTCATTTCTCCCTGGAAGTGGTACAATGAATGGCATAATAAAATAAAACCAAAGTAATACTATTTCAGTAGACCCATAAAGGGTAACTGAATAAATAGCAAAGCTGATTAAAACATGACAATTTCATCAAACGATGTGAGTGGCACCAAAAAGGCCAGCATTGTATCACTAAATGGTTTCAAATGTTTTTTAGGTGAAGCGTTAAGCTGCTGCCCAAACAGACACAAATCTGCCATTTCTACCACAGAAACCTGGCATTCATTGACTAAACATACCTCCTATCCATGTTTTAAAACTGAATTGTGAATTAACAGCATTTCCCGAATTTCTTTCCTTCCACTTGGCTTCTGTTGTTGTAGTTGGTATTATTGTATCATCAAGAAACAGGACCTTTTTTTACTTTTAAGCTAGCAAGTGCAGGACAGGAGTCCATGCTGTGTGGGAATACCTTGTCAATGTGTCATGACTCACATAGGGTGCGCTCTGTGACACTACTGATAGTATGGTGCTATCGGGGCCCTTTATCACATAGACAAGCTGGGGTTCTCAACCTGTGCTCAAAAGCAAACTGGATCAGACCACCCTCATCCCTGATAGGTATTGGGTTTCACTGATCTGGCCTCCAACTAACATGGAAAACACATTCACATCTGTTCCCATTCCTTGGAGAAGATATTCCATTTTAGTGTTTGATTCCCCTACCAGGCAACAGACCCTTATAGTTTACACTGATTGATATCTGAGCTAGAGGATATTGATATCTGCACTAGAGGATACTTTCCTGCTCAGCATGGAACGGTAGAGATTGGGAATACGGTGTTTTAAAGATGTTTTGCTTTTCAAAAGCTAGAGTAAGTCAAGGCTCTGAATGAGATGAGGTTAGCTGTTTCTGCTTATTCTTCAACTTGTTTTATGCCAATTGACTTGTGAGGCCAACAGCTTGGATTTCCATATTCCCCTAGTAGCATTACACACTCTATTACTTTAGCATTTAATTGGACTCTCCAGTAACACAGTACCCTAAAACAGCACTCTTTGGGCTTACTGGAATCCTACATGCAGTATACAGCCAGTTTTGCAATCTGGAAATTGATTTTTTGAGGTCTTGTTGTGGAATCTGAGTCCAGAGCCAGATGAAACATACTGCATAAGGGACATTTGGTTGCTTGTGAGGGGAGAGTAATGTTAATAGAGATTTCAAAATATTCCCACATTTAAACATGTTTTAGACTATCAGATATCATGGTTCAGATATCACTTAGCCGGAGAGAAACCTGTTCAACATTTGATAACTGTAAAACTGTCTTTTGATCAACTGAATCAATGTAATTCAGTGAATCTGATAATTTGGATAATTTGATTAAGTGTTCGTTATAAACTATGTTCTATACTTATTGTTTGTATTGTAGAATACAACTCATTAGTTTATCGGAGATATACGTGCTATCACTAAGTGGTTTGACTGTATTTAAATTATAACAGATACTAAATTAATTTCAAAACAGCATCAGCTTCCTCCTCCACGCTAGTTATGGGGTTGTTGTTGCTATAATCCTCACTGCACCTCTTTGTCCAGTCCTAGGATTCTCACCATCAGTAAGTAATGACCTGGCCCATGAACGAGAATCACAATACTTCTTGCTCCTCACTGCTGTGGCAACATGACATAAAAATCTGTCATTCTGACGCTAGAAATGGTTAAAACAATTAGACGTTGTTCACAGTAACAAAAAGCAACACAGGGAGAAATTTTAAATTTCTGATAGAAAAAACACAAAATCACAGTGCATTCTACAGATTGCTTTTATTACAAAGCCCTCTCTGAAGAAGTGAAGCCTTCTCAAAGATAGTGAAATATATCTACAGTTTCTCTTTACTTAAGATACTCTATCACATAAACAGAATTTTCAGAAGTTGAAAAATAGTGTCCACAAACAACACAGCACATCACCGTCTTCTGACTTTCATGATCTGGTCCTCCACAGAACATTACGGCTCTCACAGACCAGCACCTTGCTTCAGCTTTCAAACCCCAGCCATGGTCGGACTTTGTTCGGAGATGCGGGTCAATTAGGGTGTGATTTATTTTAAAGACAAGGCAGTGAGAGCTAGGATCTCCTGTTCCTCCTGCTGTGACACTGAAGCATTCAGATGTCGAGAGGGAGCTGTATATTAACACAGTGGAATGTGTTAGGGAGGGAGATACAGTACACACATTGCACCAAGACTGCAGTGTAAGCAAATTCACTGCTGAATGCCAAGAATCAGGTCTGGAAATCCTATGCAGAGCACAAAGCACAGACACTGTGCCAGAATTTAGTGTACCCTAGTTTCAAACTAATGACTTTTTCACCAATATAAATACACATTTTTCAATAGTTAAAACACGGTGAATGACAAAGAAAGACTTTAATTCCCCTGCCAGTCTCTTCTGTTAAATATGGTTGCTTTATAGCTACGAATTCTGTACTGAGTAACGGGGGTAATTAAAAGTTTACAATATAGCCTTCATATCTTATTTAATGTGTTGGGAAAAATCAGCTGTTTTTTTTTTTGCAACTTGGGAAACTTGAATTCATGACATAAATTATCTACAATATATGCAGTTTTTTAATACATAGCTGGGAATCCCTTAATACTATTATAAAGAAGAAAGAATATAGAAAGATTATTGAACAAGGAAATTACTGAACAAGGAAATAGACTTAGAGCTCAGCTACTGAGACTTTGACTCTTGACTTATTTTTTCTTCCAGTTTATGGCATGGAATTAAATATTAACAGTTGACCTTCAACAACACAGTAAAAACAGCCTGGAGGGTAAAAACAATACACAGGGAAATGTTCTTGCCTCTTTGCTTAACCTCTGAACATTTGTAATACAATCAGGACATGTTGACTTTAAAGAGTCGATTAAAAGGAACAGTGACCCCAGCTCCTGCCTTCCACCTAGGTGGTGGACGTTCGACTTTTTGTCATTCATAACCCATGATTATTGCCCATTTCTGAACTTGGGTAGATCATCACTGACCTGCTCAACAATTAATCCCATCTATTTGTCTGCAGTAATTGCCTTTGACTGTTCAAATGTGCCCTTTCCTAAAGCTTCCTGTGGCTATGGTACTCAATGATCCACCCCCCTATTCACCTCTGTTTTAGGTGTCATGTTGAATTGCAGGCCTGACAGAGCATGTGGCTTTAGACATGCAAGCGGTGCTCCTTGGTTTGTTGTAAACCACCCAGAAACAAATCATAACTAACTTCTAGTACTGAATCAATCTCACCATTAATCCAGTGTAGTCAATTCCATGCTAATTGCAAGTTTTGAGGAATTATTTGTGCATAAAATTCCACTCCAGAATTGAGTCTGATGGGAAAGAATATGCCTGTAAATCTAAACAAAAATCTCTCTTCTATCCTAAAGGTTAAGCCATGAAAGGCTCTTCCTATCATCCTAATAATTTTTTTCCCTCTTCAGAAGGGAAGCTAAAAAACTACCACATTTGGGCTCCAAGCCTAATGACTGCTTCTTTTATAATTAATCAATTTTCTTTAGGCCAGATGACCAATTACTAGGCTAAAAATAAAAATAAAAACAACCAGACGGTACTGGCAGTGCAAAAGCTACATCTAGAAATGAATATCTAAATTCATGTTCTGTCATAATTATGCATCCGATTCACTTTCACAGCATTAGTATGAGGCTCAAGATATAAAGGCATACTTCAGTTTAGTACCGTGGTTACTAGATACACAACACTGTGTTTGGCATTCAGAGACTCTGAGATTAGTCAGATGCTAAACATGTAATAAAATAAAGCTTCTGCAGCCTTTGTCTTGAGCTGTGTTTAAACGTGAAAGGCCTAGCAAGCAGGTCAGACTGGCAGTGCATATTTCACAGGGCAGGGGTTAGGAGGTCACAGTAGAGGTCACAGCCTGCTGTGTTTGTTCAAACTGAGGCCCCCTAGTCTCACAAGCAAAAAACAGCTCCCTGTCAGGGACAGCTTGATAAATGTGAACCAAGGTATCAAGGAGAATGAGACTAACAATCTGGTGGTCTTTCTCATTTGCAAATGCACTGTTTACTATACAAAAACAGGAAGACAGAACAAGAAATTAGGACAGTAATTACAGATAAATTAGAATGAGTCAGTGGTATTGTCCCCTGCAGATGACTAGATCATTAAAACAAGACACAAAAGAAAACTGCTTTGCACTCTGTCTTTAACAACACATCTTAAAAAGTACAAAATATAAATGTTGGTACTATTATTGCATTGTAAGGAGATGAAGTGCAGTTCAGGTACGAAGACAAAGGTCCTTGTTTTCTTCCATTTTCTTAAAACAAAAACAGGAGGTTTCCATATATATATCAATATTTTATCACTGTCAATGCTCTGACACCAACCAGTGAAAGGGGGCGCTGTGGCTTCTCCAAAAAGTTTAGTTATCTAAAATGATCAGGTTCATCTGGTTCAAACAAAACAGAGCGGAAATTGATCATGGTTGACATTACCTTGTTGTCTCTTTTGAACTGTTCAAAGAACTGTTGAAAGTTCTAAACGGGAGGGTGTTATACAAGGAAAATAGGTAGAAACTTAGACTAACTGTCACACCTTTATTATATTGAATTGTTCATTTTGCAATATTAAATTTGAAGTCTAGGATTTTAATAAAATGCAGTAAACATAACTCCTTTTTTGTGTAATGCCTCAGTGAAAGTTTGAGGACTGTTATTGTAAAAGTGTAGCTTTCCAAATTGACCCATTCTACTAAATCCTTTGGGAGGCTATACATCCAGTGTAAAGCTATTTTTTTGTATTGTTTAGAACAGCTTTTAAAATACATTTTGTTCGAGTGACTCATAATTCTGGTACAGTATTACTTTCTTTCTGAATTCATAGATGAATCCTTTAGATTAATTTGTTTTAAACCTGTCTGACAGATTAATGACTTAATCTTAAACATTAAACTTATTACATTGAGAACTTATCTTCCACACCTGAATTTAGCATATATGCTAAAGTATTATGTACAGAATGAGATGCACCAATATGGAAGCATGTCTTGCACAATAACTCTCTAAAGGGTTATTTGCTGTGAGAAATATTTTACGTAATGAGATTATAGAGAACATGTTTTCTATTTTTTATCAGTCACATTATTTTCATGTTCAAGGTTAAATGTCTGGTGTGACAGGTATGGATCAGACAGTCTATAATTCAATAAAATTTTAATAACTATGGGATTTTATTCCGTGCTATTTAAGATTGAAGAGAAGAACCCACAGAAAAACAATGTTAATCTGTAGCCTCATATAAAAAAGCTTAAAGTGTCATATTTATGAGATTTTAATTTCATTAGTAATAAAAACAGACAGACAGGATGTCATTTTGTGGCTGAATTATTTCACAGGCTTGAAGAGACAGATGATTGTTAAACAGAGTTTGGAAAATTTAACAGGGTTTATCTGGACAAAGAAGTAAATGTGGTAATTCTCTAAGAGGGATAAGTTCGGTTCATGAGTGAAAAATATATTTATTGCATTTTGTATAAAATGAAGTTATAATACTAATGTTTATGTTGGCCAATTGTCCCCAAAAAGCATAGTGAATAAATTACAAAATATTTTTGGGATTTAAGAGTTTCTCTTCAATGCAAATTAACAGAATACCAGGCAAAGAACTGGCAGGAACATGAATCAATAAATCAGATTATTGTGGTTACTTGTGAAACTGAATTTGCTCCTTTTGACCAATTTCAGTATTGCATGGTTCATTTTGAAATTATGAATTGTTTTCTTTTGTGTGTGTATACAAAACCACTAAATTTGGTTTAACTTAAACAAATGTAAGATCCAACAAAAGTTCACAAAACCATTTTACAAATCATAAACTTCTGGGTTTTCTCATGAGTAAATACTGAAGACTCGCACTGAAAATTGAAAGAACTGTGGATGTCAATTTTATGGTGCAGTCTCTGCTTAACAAATGGTTGGTATCTTTGTTACTGGTACTGGTATTTATTTTGTTCATACAAGGGATTGAGTACATTCTTTGTTCACACACTGGGATAATGAAGTTGCCACAAGGAAAGTGTTTTATCAAGAGAAACAATCTGAAAGATAAGACATATCTTTTCATTGCTTCTCAAGAATTTTAAAGGACCACTTTTTCAAACCAGATATGTCATTATTCTTTGCAATTGACTTGTATAAAAACCCAGTAGCTTTCTGTAACTTTTCACAGATGTTGTTTTAACCAGGCTTGCTGTAACTATTGCTTTTTTAAAAATATGAACAATCCCACAAAAGCTTTGTTTTCTATACTCTATGAAAGTTATCACTGACAGTACCAAGGGCTTTCTGATTGTTATTTATTCTTTACTGTTTTGACATCTTTGAGGAGAAATTACTCAACAAAATTATTCTATATTTACAAGTCTAGGATTTTCTGAATAACACTGTTTTTATTTATTAATTAGTACAGTCCCTCTCAACTTTTTTATCTGTGTGCTATGGCAGTTTCAGCTTGAACTCTATTGCTTTGTTGAGAGTTACCTTATGGCACCATCTGGTAACTCTGAACACTAGATAGGAGGGATCCTTCTCAGATAAAATGGCTCAGTGTGCATATACTGTATCCTGATACTGATTTCTACCATCTGTTGGTATCAGTGAATGAAGGCTCTCAATAACCAAATGAATCTGAACAGCCAGATTAAATGGGGCTTTTAAGAACAGTCTGGAATCATAAATTCCACAAAAGAAAAGTGATACATTTTTCGATATCTTTATTGTACACAGCACAGTGAAGTCTGAAGTGTGATTGATACTCATGTAAATAGTTTTGTTCCTGAGTAGTTCTAGCAGCCCAGGTTGAAGCAATATCCTGGCATTACCAGTTCGAGTCCATTATCTGAGCTCTCCCAGGGGCTCCCAGTCTCCTGGGCACCTGTGAGTTTGCAGTGTCAGTTGAAGTCTCATCACTTCTCTATTTAATTCTAATCATCCTACGGAAGCAGTATGAGTCCTGCTGCATGAAAAATTGCAAATAGTCTCCAATTGTTCACGTGTGTTTCCTCTGGATGCTGTGGTTTCCTCCCTCAGTCCAAAACATACTGGTAGGTCAAATGGATTCCGGGAAAATTGGCCCTGGTGTGAGTGTGTGTGTGTGTCTGTGAGATGAGCTGGTGTCTCATCCAGGAAGCACCCAGCCTTTTGCTCGGTGCCTGCTGGCATAGGCTCTGGCTCACCTGTGATCCTGAATTTGAAGAAGCATGTAGAAGCACATGGAAAATGGATGGATGAGTACAAGTAATATTCCAGAGAACTTTGTAGTTCCTTTACCAAAACCAATGTATATAGGAACTCCAATAGGAATAAAACCTGAGCTGTAGAGGAGAGTGTGTTAAAAAAGAGGAATAAGTTTAAACTGTAGTGATGAAACACTATTTATTGGCAAAATATACAATAATACAATTACTTTACCAATATTTTTAAATCTATCAACAAAATACATTCTAGGGACATTCCAGTGAAGCAGCAGTGCTTAATAAAAGTTCTGCTCAATATTTAGAAGCCAAAGACCCAACTTGTCATGGTCATTGTGTGCCAAGGCATCAAGCAGAAATGGTAATACATACTGTAAATGGCAGCCATTGGCTTTTAGGGTACTTGCTAGACTTATCCCATCTACCTGTTGTCTGCTCTTTCACAAAATAGCTGCAGTGCTATAGGATGCTTAGAAAGTTGGTTACAATATTCAGACCACTGTGTAGCATAACAACTGTACACGATGTGAATGGCGAAATGGGATATACATAAAAAAGGGAATAAAAGGGGACATTGTTACTGTTCACTAGAGGATTCCCAGTGCATTCCTGGGCAGTAAAATCCAGCAGACACCAGTCTATTTAGTGTCATCTTGTGTTTACAGTCATTGTCCATGCAAATGCAATCCCCATGCTTCCATTTAAAAAGCTCCCAGATTTCATTACACCACTGAGCAGTTTTCAAGCCTTAGTGTGATTTGGACAACTTCAAAAGCACTGTCTGCAAACATTTTCTATCACTCAGTGGCAGCAACATATCTTGACAAATGCAGTTTCAGAGCTGCTTTATTTTTGCATCATATTAATGGCTAGAGAACTAAAGTTTTGTCTCCCCCCCCCTACAGATTTATGGTTAAATATTGTACCTCCAGCCAGGTTAATTTACTTTTGAATAATACAACCTGCTTAAATACTTGATTGCTTCTTTCCATGTATTTTTCTGTGTTATTTCATGTTATTCCATCCATATGTCACAGCAAAAGGACAGACAGGATGGAGTCCCTGCAGCGCTGTGTGTAGAGGGAAGAGATGGTCTTTTGTAGATGCAGGGTGCGAAGGGGGTTTGCCTGTTTATTTGAATAACAAGTGACTCTTAATATCTGTCACTCAGACTGGAGTGCCTTCCTGTTGTGGGATACGCGCACTTTGACCTCTCAGCCCAAATAAACGGTGGGGATTGTTGTGCTTCGTATCTAAGCAGCTCTGAGCCTTGTTTCCTGGAGGGCTGACCTCAGTCCTCTCAAACTCCCTCCTGGGAAGATTTGAGCCTATTTGCTGACACATGGCCGGATTAAAAGGTAGGAGATTTCCACTGTGGTTGAGAGAGCAGAGAACAGAAAAACTGACCTTTTTTGCCCACAGCTACAGCAGCTTGGGGGTGAAATTTATAATCAGTGCACTCAAGGAGAAATACAGAAACTAGAATCCCTCTATAATTTACTTACAACTCTCTTTTTAAATCTGATCAACCAAATTAACGTTTCCCCTCTAGGTGCCCAACAAAAGATCTGCAAGGAATCCTATCTTAAGAGGACAAATGATTTTGTTCAGATTCACTGATCTTCTGTTCCAGAGATTATCTTCCATGGTTGTTTTGTAAATGCACTTATTTTAATTCAAATGATATCCAAGCTTCACAAGTTGCCTTTTGGTGCAAAATATATCCATAAAGGCCACTTTCAGGTTGGCTCTCCTTACACAGACACAGACACAATGTGATCCACTTGTCATGCAGCTAGGATATGGGATCGACTTCTTTTAAACTTGAGACTTGGCTCAGACATATGAAACATTTTCAATGTGTGCGTTAGGGATTTTTCTGGAGACAACTTGTTCTGTTTTTTATTTTTGGCATATCAGTTATGCCGGGGTCAAAACCCTTAGATTAGAGAAAAATTGTTCTGGCTACGTTTCTTGTTTTAACATTTGTCTTTTGGTCTTGGATGTGTCTGTTTTCTTCTTGATGGTTGCAGTATGTTTGGGATTTTAATACTAAGAACAGCTGTGTGGATAGGCTTTTCTTGATTAAGTATGGGGATCCAATACAGCCAAAGCTTAGACCATTTTTGCAAGGCATGCAAGAATATCATCTAAAAGAAGAAAACAAAGGTTTTATTACAAAGCATGAACTTAATATCCCAGAATGTAACATTAGTATTAATAATGTGATCTTGTCTGTTTGCACATGGCTACAGATGGATCATGAGCTTTATTTTCCTTCCTCTTTTATTTTAAAGTAGTTGTCGTGCAAACATTCAGTCTAAGACTGGAAAGATTGTGCTCAATCCATTTTTAAGTACAGTCAGATCCTAATAAGTGCAATATAGACATAAAATGAACTGGATATTTGTCTGTTGTATCTTTCCTATATGAGGGAATGACAACCATACAATGAGGATGGGGCTGAAAGGACAGGACAGGAGTCTATTGTCATGAGGAATGAGCTAGGGAGCTGCTGCAAGAGTTAAGATGTGGCGGCATATACAATATTCAGTAAGTGGTAGAGTGGAAGCAGATGAGATTAGGATCTGATCTTCCTCTCTGAATCTGTGATAAAAATTCCATTTAGTGAAAAAAATATATTGTTACATTTTTTAAGTAGTTCTTTTTTACTTATTCTATTTAATGTGCAAATGACATTACAGACAAAAAGAAATTCTAAAGAGTAAGAGGAGAGATCTGAAGACTAGTAGTCACAAATCTAATGAAACAGTATGCTAAGCCTTCCAACATTTTTCTAAAAGGAAAATGAGTTTCATTTGAATTTAATAGATCAAAATTTGGATGAAAAGATGTAGTGCATACAGTAATAGAGACTAAGTCAGCTCTGACCAGAGAAGCTGAAATCGACGCCATAGGAGGAAAATCATTCAGACAGTTAATTGCTGCAGTCTGTCTCATCCTGTGATGTGTTTATACAGCAAGTGTGCGATTTTTTGGAGAATCTGAGGAATGCTGTGCTGTCATTTTAGGTAAGATTTGGCAAAGCTCTTTTCCAGATCACACCCCCCGCCCTGCAGTTAATCCCTGTTATTTATTACATCTCCAGATTTTTTATAATTGAGATTTGACAAAACATACTTCACCCTGTTGGAATGCTGGAGAAGCAGAGAAGATGTGGTTAAAACGAGCTGAAACAAAGTCAGTGATTCAAAACATTTCTTAGAAAAAGTACAGCTTACTTTTTGGAGAGTGTGAAAGTTTAGGACAGATTAAAAATACAATTTCTATCACCGTGTAAAAAAAAGCAAACTTGCTGGATGTAGAAAGAGGTATTATATCCAGAAAATCAACAACAACTACAAACAGAAGAGTGAGTAACTAAACCTCTCCTTACAGCAGAAGGTTACCAATGAACAGATTGCCATCCTCAAAGCAGGCACATTTGAAGCACAGAGATGTTTCTGACTGTGAATTTTTGTTTAGTAAAGTAATAAAAAAAGTGTGGCTCTAAAACAGAAGCAGGACATCTGTGGTACTGTGTGTATAACCCTGTTAACTTTTTAAGCAAACTGCCATGTTAGTGTTCAATGATTTGGGAAGCAAATGTTGTACCACAGCCCTGTCTGCCTGACACATCTACATTTTGCTCATTCAACGCAGAGAAAGAAATAACTCTAACGAATCTAACAAAGAAAACATGCTTGTATAGGCCAAGCTGAGAGGGACAAGAATACTGGAAATGCTTCAGAGGAATCTTATACAGTGTGCCACAGAAAAAAAATACTCTTTAATAAGAAAGTAAGCAATTAAAACAATAATCAAATCAAAATTGTATCGAAATGTTTTATTAGACAGGAATTGTACAAATCTGATTTTGAAAAGTCCTAAGTGTCAGTGTTAAAAAAGATACTTAGTAGTTAACTGTAAAAATAAAGGAGTGTTTAAAGTTGTCAATGAATTCCATCATTGAGATTCTAAGTCTGACTGTGTAAAAATACTAATGGAACTTTATTGAATTTCAAGACATGTCTATCTCATTAAAATGGCCACCTTAATAATAAAAGATTTATTATTAGGCTTTTACCTTATAAACATACATATTTTAAGAGATAATAGAACTCGATCCAAATAGCCTTTTTAAACGAGTTTTAATGTAATGTAATGTTGCTATTTGCCCCCATCTTAGTGGAATACTGCAAAAAGTTGTAACTCACGTTTAATGATTTTTATATGGACATTCAATTTAAAAATACATGGTGGGAGTTTAACATACTGTAAATTGGCATACCCGTCTTAGTTTTTAATGTATGCATTCTTAACATACAGCATATCACCTCTATCAGATAACTGGGACCACTGAAAATTAACACATGATTATCCCTGGCAATAATGAGGTTCACATAAGATTAATTATAGGAAACTGAGTAATCAGTGTGTGAGTGCCCTGCAGACAAAGCCTGTATAATGATCATTTATCTGTTAATAGAAGACAATTGAGCAGTTTTAAATTACAGGAAGGCCATTGCTTGCTGCTAGAATAATGTGATTACCTCTCATGGAACAAAAGTCAGGATTAAGGCCAGGAATTGCTCCCTTGAATAAAGCCTAAAGACTGTAGTTAATGCCTTGTAGCTCAGGTGAGCGGTATTTGCCCTGGGGAGGCTTTCTACCACATTGAACTGCCACCAAAACAGCCCAGGACTCCTGCTTTCCACCAGGACTGGAAAAATGGACACGCTCCTCATTTTCAGCTCCTCTGGATTAGAAAAATGAACACACATACAGTACATACAGAAACATACAATGTATACACATCTATACTTTTTATATGCATGTTAAAAACATGCAAACATTTTGACATGTAATGTGCAGAACGTATAACGTCTTTAAGAAATAAATACTATATTAATTACATCACAATATTTCCAATTAGTTTCCTCACAGGTTGAAAAGATGAGAATGGAGGAAAAAAAGCTCAGTAATAAAGATTACCAGTAAACTGGATCACAGGGAATGACATCACTGCCCATAATGGATGTGTTTCCTTTAATGCTTTATATCAGTAATATAACTATGTGGGAGCAACCATGTCATTTCCACCTGGTGGAAGGTGCTGTTAGGGGCTTGATGGCTGTGTATATTCAGTGTTCTGGGCACTACTGAATAGGCATTAGATGGCATTATAGGCAGGTGCTAAGTGACATCTTTTATGACCTGGATGTGAAATAGAGTGAAAAGAGACAAATCTGTACCAGTTGTTTGTAAACTTGAAATGTTACCATATTCATGCTAACAAGCTCTCCCTGAAGAAGACTGAAATCCATTTATCTTTCCTAAATGTTTTGTTTTGTATTTCACAGGAATCTTGTTTTGCTCTCGTCCTCCCATAGCCTGTACTGGAGGTACTGGGAGCAAACTCTCCAATGTTTGTAATTCCTTTAGCCTGTCCTGGAAAAGAACAGTTTAAAGCAGCCAATCAAATCCAATTGGCATGTATTTCAGAGATGGGAGGAAACCAGGGGCCTCAGTGAAAATCCCTTGCTAACATGGAGGAGGCAAATTCCACTCAGGTGAGCAGCTCAAGCTGGAATTGAACACAAGACCCTGGAGCTCTGAGAGAGAGGTAACCACCATGCCACCAGGCCACTGCATATACAGTAACGTTAAATCAATGGCACCAAGTGCATTAAGGAACTGTGTTCAATGGTATACAGAACAAAGACCTTCTCATCTTACGTGAGAAGCTCCTATATACCAGCAATAGTTAACAATCCTAGTCCTACGAAACAGACAACTTTCAAGTGAGTTCACATTTTGTACAACTGCTAGCTCCCGTGAAAGAACATGTGAGCCGGAGTTTCTGTCAGATATCCGTCCCGAAGGTGAGCAGTGGTATGGGTAAAGTTACGAAAGCAATGGAATGCTATTAGTGTGTAAAACCTGTTAGGTGTTAAGACCCAGGGTCATAGCCAGGGATTTGTGTTTCCAATTAAAAGGGCTGTTTGTTATAAATGAAAGGAACTCATTTGTCAGTCGGACTGGCTCATTCATCTCTGCTTATTGCAGAGCTATACTTCAATTTAAAAACAGTGCCACTCTTCATAGCTGGGTATAAAGATCCCGGGGGCTTGGTAGCCTGGTCATCATAAGTCACTCTTAAACCCCCCAGTCACCAGATGGCAGTGATAGCAACACGGTGCCCACAGTCAATGCCATGATTATTTGATTGTAATAAGCCATGAAGTCCCACATAGCACAGCACCACTGGTGGAGACAGCCAGACCCTGAATAGAAACATTGTTGTTTCCATGCAGCAGGCTGCTCTGAGAGTCATACTTGAAAGAATTAGTTTGCCCCAAGCCATTACTATTCAGCAAAGTGTAGCATTCTGTTGACATTTTCCTTGTAAAGATTCAAAATGAAAGCAGCTATTAGGTTTTGCCTGAAGGCAACATCTTTTAAAAAGATCCCTCAGTAGTGTATTTCAAGAATTCCAGGATCGGTAGGGCTCTTCCCCGTATTCTGTTTCTCCAAGCTGTGATACAAGTGAGAAATTATTTACAACTTATGTATTAGTCCACCAACGTAAGGGCACAAGGGCATGGTGGGTAACATAACAGCTGTCTTATAGGTCTTTGGGTCCTGAGTTAGATTCTGGGGGGTCTTCTGTGTGGTGTTTATGTTCTCTCCATTTTTCATGTGGGTTATCTCTAGATATTCAGGTTTTCTCCCACTTGGTAAAGACATGCTGACCACATAAATTGGTGCCTCTTAATTGTCCCTATGTACATGTACACCATGAAATGGACTATTGTCCTGTCCAGAGTCTAGTCCTGTCTTTTGCATAGGATGATGTAGCCCAGGATAATGGATAAATTGTATTTCCTTTTTTTCCCAATGTGCTACTATCATCAGCCAGCCAAAATGGTCAGATAAGACCTCTTTATCAAACAAATTATGGTTAGGTCTTTAAAAGGTGTAAAAAGTATTGAACCAAATGAACACTTACAACTTTTTTCATATTACATCTTTATACAGATCACATTTCAGGAACGTTCACTGAAAATATTTCCACTATTATAAAAACTAGGTTATTTTACAACAGCTCGACTGTTCTGCAGCGCTTACTCCCAGTGTAGTGCAAGACTCATTTTTCTCAGAAAATATTTTAACACTTTTAAAAAAGAATGACCGGTCTGTTCTTCAGAGGGGCACCACTACACTTGCAGCAGAAATATACCTTTCTTAACACTCTGTAACAAGGTACTCAGCCTGTTGTGCAACACAGACAGAACAGGTGCCTGTTCTGAGTTTCAGCAGCCTGTTGACTCTAGTTTCAGTTAGTTACATTTGCTCCATTTGCATCACCCTATTCTTTAAAAAAAACAAAAGTGTTTTTATCTAAACAACTAATTACCCTAAATGTCTTACACTGACACCCTCACTATAAAATTCTTACTGAATACAGGACATAGTGGAGTGTTTTTAATTTTCTTTTGAGCTGAAGCTTGAGTGTGGACCAAGGGAAATGTTTCAGCCACAGTCATGGTGATCATATTAGTTCAGCATAACCATATTCAGATTGTCTGCTATAAAGCCCACCCTTCTATTTATCTGACCAAACTAGTAGTGTGCATGAGGATACACTGAGTGAAAGAACAGTACGTATAGTTCCTAATCACAAATAGATCTGTGGTAAGTCAGTTTGGCAGTGTCTGTTCAGAGTACCACTGCCTGTGTTTTGACCTCACAATAATCCAAACTAAACAACCTCTTTCCCCTCCCCCTTTCCATTTTGAATAATTACACACAGAATAGGAAAGCAGAGCACAGACGTACTTCACTTAGAAGGACACATGAGGACGTATTTGTTCAGCTTCCTCTGAGCTATAGGGTATTGCCACATGTGTCCACTTGCTGAAAGCACACTTCCAGATCCATGCCCACCCCATCCACCCTAAATCTCTCAGGGATATCCCAGTCATTCCCCCACTCAAGAAATATGGGGAAAAATTGCCATCCCTGACCCACTGAAGAAAGTGTGGCTATTAATCAAAATTACCATGCACATCCTTCTTTTATCATACAAGACATGGGAAGTGATTAACAGGAATATAACAGCATTGTTAATTCTATAAAATATATCTATAACTTCATCCAGCATTTTTCTACATTCTTTCCTTCTTGTACTGAGGCAGGACAACACATTTCTACTTCATGGAAGCAAGGATCCAATCATGAATACTCCTAGAACCTAAGCCGTTTAGTCAGATCAGAGCAGGCCAGGTGAATGGGTTTTACTGGTAAGTGGTCAGGGCACTCAAAACAGTTGTGTCTACAGTGAAGAAAAGCTTTCTGATTGAGAAATCAATATACAGCAGTGTGCATCATTTCTTCTACGCTGTCTCCAAAACACTAATAAAATAATATTTTATAGTTATTCAGAAACTATCATTATGAAGATTAGAAGGCGGTTTAGCATAAAGAAGGATTTTTATGAATGACTGCAAATTGGCCTTCCACTAATATAATTAGCAGTCCTCAAAGCATGATTGTTTATCCAACAGAGAATAGTTTAATTGAATTCAAATGTGGTTGGCTACAAGTGTGACTCGGTTGTTAGTACAGACTGCACGGGTGTGTGCATATGGGTGGGATTCCCGCCTGTCTGTCAGGGGGGCCTCAACTTGAGCACTCAAGGGTGGTGACAGCTGGCCTAGTCCCTGTCAGTGCCAGTGATGCCATGACACATCCACTGGGGCTCCTGGCTCGGATACAGCCCTCCTGATGCTTCTCCATCTGTCTGTGCCACTGCACTTCATGTCAGCTGCCAAGCAACAGAATTAAGATGTAGGCATGCCTTCCAATTGGGTGGCCAATCCGAGAAACCACAGAGGCTTTATTTCATATCCCAGACAAAACACAGCAAATATACCAAAGCAGCCATGGGTGCTGCAACCAAGTCCGGTGTATACATTAGGCTAATTCAGATTCATCAGTGAGAGATCTTTATCCTCAAGAGCTCTTCTCTTCTAACCCCCTGACATAACTGTTCCTGCCCTGTTCCCTTGGCGTCTTCATCTGCTCGGTATTAAAGTGGATGATTTTGTAAAACAGCATCTTGCTTGTATTGGAACATGACTGTACAAGGCTACAGAAAGCCCCTTAAAGAATATTTATTATTTTAACTGAAGCCATTCAGAGGTAAATGGTTGACATCACTTTCAAGGTCTTATATAAACTCTTCTTCTCTTTGCAGAAGACTTCAGTGCAATGTTTCCCAAAATGTTTGTCCATATGTTTTTAGAGAAATTTTCCAGAGCTGCAAATTTTGTAAAGAGCATTATGGAAAAAGCCTGAAATTGTATTTCACGGCCATTCAAGACATTGATGTCATTTTAATGCACAGTATCAATAACTGAACAGCAGCATTTCTTACCTGTTCTTGTACAAGTTCTATGTTTAACAACGTCTTGCCATAGAAAAATAAATAATTACTAAAGACATTAGAAAATCTTTGGAAACTGTCAGGCAGGCATTTGTTTTACATTTGCTTGGCATTGGCTTCAAAATCCAAAACAAAAAGCAATATTGCATTTTTAAATAAGGAAATGGATATAATCTAAAATGTGACTGTTTTCCATGTGCAGTAACTTTGCTCAAATATAATAATGTAAAATTTTAAATAAATAATGATCTGGACCACACATTTGCAAAGAAGCTCTCAATCAAGTCGGCTGGTTTGTCTGTGTTATTATGTTCTATCTTCCCAAAGTGTTCTGGAGGACCAATTCAACATTGTTTAATGCACAGTATCAGAAAGCACGGAGTGTGAAATTCATTAGAACAATATTTTACTGTATGTGTTCCTCAAACATCCTATTACTTGAATAGCTCAAGTAGTGACTGAACAACATGTCACTTCGGACCAGCTGCCTAATAAGGATCGAGGATCTTATTAGTTGGTCTCTGTGTCATAACAAAATAGAACGAGTTTTTCTAATCTGTCTTGGATGGCTGCCTCTCTGCAGGGTGAGGAGCCCATCCATCATGCCTTTTCTGTTGGTGGAGGGTTTCCAACAGTGAGGACGGACAAGGCATGTAATTTCACTCCTAGGAGGCTGGGAATAAGTGACAGGGAGCAGCCGGGCCTTCTTCCCTCTCTGGAGCCTGGACTCCCCTTTCAGCTGTGTGACATCCATCTCTGTCTCCCCATGTCTCCCACATCACACTCCCACTCTTTCTTTCCTTATCTTGGGCTATTTGTCTTCTTGGATCCATGTTCTTTCAAAGACAGAGGAGTTTGACATTTCTTACAAGAATCGATTTTAGTCCAGTTTGGTCCACTTGTGAGGAACGATTTCTGATAAAACATATTCAGTCTTATCAGAGCACAGATTTATCATAATTTATAAACATTCATAGGCAATTATAAAAATGATAAAAATTAATAGGCAATTACCACAGAGCAAAAAAATGATTTTTGTAACATTAGGTTGGTGGAATATACTTTAACTTGACTATTTAACAATGTGACATGCAAAAAACCTGCAATTATAAACTAGCAAAATTCATCTTTTATAGTACCCCTTTCAAGAACCTTAACGACTATGATCAAGTAAAGCACTTAGTTTGACCTCTAACACCACGTGGTCTTCACCACAATCTTAATGCTAATATATGGAAATAATAAAATCTCATGCTTTTAAATCAAGAACCCATGAAGTATGTAATCACTGACAGACCATCCATTACCACAAAGGCCTTATAGGTTTCATTTTAAATCACCTATATTGATCTCTTACAGATCAGTTATCGAATCCCGCTCATTGAACTGGATCTTCTGCTGTATTCACTACCTGAAAAAATATCTGTAACTGATAAAACACCTGCATTGGATTTTTACATGTTGTTTTTCTGTAAAGGGACATTTGCATTTAGTGACTTTGTACTATAACAAATAGCAGACTCCACGTTGTGAGAAAGTCTTTTCATTTTAGCAATTACTGAGATAACAACAATATACAGTATGTAACAACTTTACCTCATAGCTTTAACCAATACAAACTGGAATGAAGCTTCGGAGATAGAGAATAATGGTGTGATTTATTATTTTAACTTTTTCCAAATTGGTCACTGTACTGTATCAGGATAGCTGACTGTTCATTGAAAGAACTTGTTCAATGATATAGAGCTGCTCTTAATGAGTAATTAGCATTAAGCAAGAGTGACTTTCCATATGAAGGAAAAGAACTGGTGTGATTGGCTCTGTGGTTGGTCATACCTCTGGGCTAATTGTAAGATTTATAAGAGCTGCCAGGAGCAAAAGACAGATGCATGTGTTTAGAATCCAGACTGGAAGGAGAGTGTGTGTTAGAGCTGTACTGTGAAGTGGGGATGTTCCCAGTTTTGGATTGAGCTGGCTTACAGGCCTGCGAGACTGAGTTTAGGATGCTTGAGAAAATATAGCCTAGGTCTTTAATGAAGAGCTGAAAAACAAAAGTTGTATGTTGGTGGTTTGAAACTGAGTGTTTGCTTACTTGAACACTTTTGTAAAAAGGAAATTTGGCTGCCGTTTATCCTGGAAAGGTACTTATTAATGTAAACATTGTTTTTCTATTTGACTTTTGAAACATTACAACTCGCGTAATTATAGTGCAAGCTTATGTATTGATCCATACATTTAATATTTTACATAAAAGTAAGAACACTTGAGACTTAATGCAAGATAGAGATGTACACGGCTAAGGTATGAGAGGTACTAGGTTCTCATTTCTCCCCCCACACCTGGCTGTCCTTTACTGACCTCACAAATACAGAGCCCCTTTTCTGCAGAAAGAGGCTCAGCCTTTCTCAAACAGTCAGACAGGCTTCTCAAGTTCATGGTGCTGCAGCCTGACTGATCCCCTTACCAGTTCTGGTGACAATGACAGCTCTCTCCCTGTGCCCTGAACTGGAAAAGCCTGCCTCTTTCTATTGGGAACTGCCATGAAGAACCTCATTGTAGTAACTGTTGCTCATGAGTCCCCTTCTTACATTCACCAGATATTGACTTGAAAGGTTTTGTTACAGATTGAGTTACCATTTCAGGTTTAGTTGAAAAACAATGGGTCTGCACATCAGTTAACTTATATGATCTGAGAAAACACGACCATGCATATTTTTCACATGTATTCACCAGTTTTAATGGCTTGCTATGTTGTTGAGAAATCGGAATCTGTAATAATGTATTGATCATGATTATACAGTAGCTTGTTATTCCTTTCAATCTTTTGAGCGAACTATAGATGTCTTAAATGGTACTCACATCATTTTCAGGGATTATCTCAAATGAAAGGAAAGTAGATTGCGCATGCTTTACTGGGTAAATAGCAGCAAATTGAAGACATAAGCGTTGAATATCTAAAGTGTACTGCAGTCCTGGAAGGCCATAGTGTCTGCAGGTCTTCATTCCACCTCTGCTTTTATTGACTCAGTTGTACTTCACTCGACCAATTCAACACTTTTCAAATGCCTACAGCTGTTGACGGGACGGGATTCATGCCCCTGAACTGTGCTCCAATGTTTTGAAATAATCTAGGATATTCTAAAATAAGACTAAAAATAAGTGGAAGTCCTTTAACCCATAGTACCCATTTGATTCTGTTATTGTCGAATAACCATTACTGCTCATACTGGGAAACAAAAGTATTTGGTTTCAGGCTTGGAGACCCCCAGTCTTAGAGATTTTCATATTTATCTTTAATGCTTACTTGTCAAATATTGGAAATTTAGAACATGAAAAGGTCTTTTCAGGTACTGGAATCAGACGAACACATTCAAACCATGGTGATTATTATTTATTTGTGGCTCTCATCTGCCTGTCCCTTGATTGTTTGTTGGGAATATAGGAAGAGTTCAGCTTTACCAACATGACTTGGCAATTTGTTTCACAAGTAAAATGTCTCCCATTCTCTGTCCTAATACACTTGGTTCTAACATCCATTAGAACCCTTGTTTCTGCATGGCATGAAGTAATACTTTGGTATGACTTTATCCATACCTACCTGTCAAGATTTTGAGTTCTTATATCATGTTCTCCCATACTCATCTAGGCTTAGTCTGAAGAGACTGCATTTTTTAACTTACAGTACCTGTTTCTGAAATTCCCTTTAGGCCTTACCTACCAGACATCTGGTGATAGCTAATTTTTCCAAGGATCTTACTCACTTACATATTTCTTGAAAGTACCAGAATATCTTCCCGAACATTTAAGCAATAATGACCAAAAACATCAACATTTATTATGCAACAGCAAAGCAATCTTTGAACACCAACTGCACAGCTGATGGACACACTGGCCTTGTTGACCACTTTTCATAGTCAGAATTTTCCAACAGTCCACAAGTTTTTCAAAGTGTGTTTTTAAATATGTGTAGATTTTGTTATGCATTTCAGGGTGACCACTCACTTTTTATTGTCCCCTACACAGTTTGTATTGCAAAGCAAGAAAAGTTAAACATTGAATGAGGAAGGGAGTGCTGGCAATGAAAGAATGAGGTAATGCTACATGGAAGTTTCTGGAACAAGTAACACTAGTTTAGGGCTTCTGGAACTTTCCCAGTGACACCTAAAAATGACAAGCTTGTTTACTTTAATACTTAACTTTTCCCCTGCAATTCTGTTAATCCTCAAGCAAATCCTGCCCACTTCCATTACCCTCCCCTTCCCTGGGCTACGCTATTTACTCTAATTTAGTCAAGCAGGATATTAGATTAGCCCTAATTGGCACGGGTCAACACTGTTATCCAGTTTCCACAAGGTTGTTCACACCTTTGAAAGAAGACGCTGAGGAGATGCATTTTACACCAGCATTTTAGGTGACCTTAAACAAAGTTTGAATTGCAAACCAGAATCTTTAGATCTAAGCTTTCCAAGGTTAGGTCCACAGTTACAAAAACCTTCCCTTATGTGATACAGTCACGCTGTCTACATGTTTGTTACCAAATGAAACAGCTGCAGTAAGAAACATTTTAATTGCTTAAAGGTCTGTGTCTGATTATGAAACACCAGTTAAAATGAGAACCATGAACATTAAGGCCTTTGGACTGCTGTGCTGTGGGATGACGTGTAATAAATATAACTTTAGGGGTAACACAAAAATATGAATCTTTTGACTTGAAAGGTGAGAATGACCGATTTTCTAACACTTAACAGAAACAGACCTTTTTGGCAAAAAGGAAAAACAAATCTGAAAAGTATTATCAGTTCAGAGGAATTCCTTTTATGGTTCCAGCTTTCATGAGAAAAGAATCTCATTCATCCTCCAAATTTGACCCTGCTACTGTAAACAGTATGAATGTTAAGAATATTGTAGGAGCACTGCTGCACCTGTTCACATTATCCATTAAGGTGTTTACTTAACTGACAATGTGAGCTCAAAGCCCTTTATTTCATGTCTCACATTGAGAGAGTCTTGCCTTTTTAAAGAGGTAACTGGATCCCATTGAGCATACTGATTGGCTGCCACACTGTGCCAATAGTAGGACTGCCTGGCCTGAGGGCAATTCAAGGAAATGCAGGCTGACTGCCCAGTGAGGGAGGAAAAGAAAGTCTTGTGGTTTGAAGGTAATTGATACATAAAACAAGCGAGCAATTACTCAGTCAGATAAAGTTAAGCGAGGAGCAGTGAGGGGGCTGACAGGCTGTTTACAAGGGCCCCCCATTTAACACAGCCAAGCCAGGGGAAAAGTGACAGTATCACAGGAGTGATCTCTTATAATCACAGCTTCTCTTTTAATGTTGTTATACGAAAGGACCTGGCAAAAATACCTCTGATAAACTGTAAAATGGGTATACAATTTTCTGCCTGGCTGCCACTATGAAATTATATTACACAGAGATATACTGACCTTGGCTGACCCTTGGGGCCGTGTTTATTAGACATCTCTTATTGTAACCATCTGTAGATGGGTTTCCCACCCAGCGCTGACACAGAGAGGAGGGAGTTCAATTTCATTGTGTAAAGTTCAGGACATTCTTGACAAAAATGAGCCAGATAACCTTTCTTACGTTCTTAAAATAAAATTTGGGAAGATGGTTTAAAACCAAGAAGAAGAAGCACGTTATTACACAAAAGGTTGTAAGGGTCTAGAACAAGCTGCCCAGACACACTTTTGAAGCTGGCACCCTGGCTTATTTCAAGAAACGGCTGAATGAGATCTTGGATTAATTAGTGACTAAAAGCTAAATGAACTAGATAGACTGAAAGGTTTTCTCTTGTTTAAAAACATGCCTAAGACAACAAGACATTTTGCAAACAAGAGGTGACCAATCAAATACACAATTGATTTGAAGTTCTTATGTTCTTAATTTTAGACAATACAGGTATGTTGAAGCAAGAAGTTAAATAATCATTAGTACAAATATTTTGTTAAAGTAAAGCAGACAATACAAAATGATTATATATGCATGTTACAATTGTTTAACTGGTGATAACTGCAATCTGGCAGCATTGTCTTAAAGTACAGCACAATAATGGTCCAAGAACACAATGCCTTGTTTGTGTTTGTTATAGACATGCATACAGTAGCTAGATGAGCTCAGAGAGATGCCTGGTGTGATCATTATCTAGGTATAAGGTGACACACACAATTTATTTTGCATTAGTAGACAGTCAAATAATATTTAACAAAATCCAATGTTTTCATCTATACAGTTATAATCAAGTCTAGACCTTGCAATATGATCACTCAGATATGGATTCCCTACTGTACTGATATGGAATTGTTTAAGTTTTATTGTGTCAGCATTGCAGTTATAGGTCTTGCCCATAAATTACATCTGCATCTTGCTTTTGAGGCCTGCTCTGTTGATCTACAGTATATTATTATTCCAAACAACACCCTGCCTTTTCCTCATCTGTAACAGATGTGGGCTTTAGATTTTTCTGATTTTAGAAATCCTGGAAATAAGCAACACTAACAAATATATTCATATTGGTTTGCTTTGGATCGTCAAACAACCAGGCTATCTGGTACAAGGCTGTCAGTGTACCAGTTCAGTAGCACTCATGACTTCCCTATAGAGTCTCTAAGCCTTCTGTTTGCCAGCAGTAAGCAGTGAAATGTCTCTACTTGACCTCCTCAGAAAAGCAAACACTCTTTATTTAACGAGGGCAGTACTCACATTTTATCACTCTGCTGTAGAATCCTGCAGCGCCGCCCTACTAACTGGACTGCAGTGGCATTAGGGCCTAACAGATGACGATGCCACCATTCTCAAGTATGAATGGCATGCTGTAGCTGAGCACCACATAAAAGAAACATAACAGCTGGGATTAGGACACCATGAGTGACGAACGTTTGCAACTTTTAAATATTCCTTTAAGACAAAAAGTGAGAAAATTCACATTTTAACATTATCAGGAGTGGATAATCCTATAAGGCAAACTTTTGTTTCTGTGACTGCAACCAGAAGATTCCAAAGATACACTTTTTGAGCGATGAACAATCCACAGAACAGGAACGTGTGGCTTCTTTTACATAAATAATCGTCCTGCTACAGGCACGAGTTGGCCCCACAATTAGAAAACAGTAGATCAGGTAGATTTGAATACAACCTTACGTTCATGGGAAAACCAAAGAACTGATCAACTCAGCCGTAGGCTTCCTGTCCAGACCTGAGAATGGATCCCTTTACAAAAGGTTCACTGTTCTATAAGAACCCCAAAGAAACACAAGGCAGCACCTCCCATGACTGCTGGTAGAATTGCTATGAGAAAAAGGACAATAGCAATAACATTTTAGCAATATGTTATTAAATATTTTGTTTAATTCTAGAATATAAGTGTGCTAGACATTTTTAAATTCAATTTAATTAAATTACATTAAATTTTTCAAAACTACGTTTTTTATATAGTATGAATTTCTCCGATGCACATATCACTTTTGTGTCAGCAAGTAATCTTGTGTTGCATTTGTAGATTTGTTTTGTTTAGTGCATTGTTCATGATTTTCATCATAAACCGTTTATTTACTCCAGTGCAAATTTTTGTTTGATCATACTCAAACTTTATTCACATAGATCGAAACTGGAAAAATGACATATAATGTAAGATAAGGGTTTAGGAAATTTCACCAATTTGTATTCATTCTGGCTGTGATTTACGTTTTATAAAATGCAAACTCCAACACATGCCTGGAAAAAAGACCCTTATTAAGTTTCTGATTAGCAAGAGACTGATGATACAAGCACAGGTTGTTAACTGTAACAGGAGAACATTACGATCAGATTAATTGATAAATATTAAATTTCATATGACACTGAGAATTTATTTTGATAAATATTTAAAGCTAGGCCAATCCTAAGGGTAATCATAGATTTAGAAGAATGATTTTTCTGGATATCAGTTCAACACCCCTAAGTACTGTAGATAAGCGGAATAAATCATTTTGGAAAGGGAAAAACAGAAAGTGAAACAATTTAACCACTTGAACCAGGTTACACTGTAATCTGGGATAGGGACAGAACAGTGGGGATGGTAGTGGACAAAAGGCACATAAAATGTAAGTTTACAAGTCTTCCACTTGTTTGTAATCTTTTTTTACATTATTATGTCATTTATTTCTCAAGGTAAAAAAGTAAATGTCTGGTACAATAGTCAAATATATATATTTTTTGGAGAATTAAAAGTCCCCCTTTTAAGCAAAGGACAAAATTTAAATAATTTGCCTTACTGTAAAATTCTCATCATCTGCTTTATTGAAGAGGTTGCCAAATTTTTCCATTAATTTCTCAGCACTTTTTCCACTGTACAGTATGTCACAGTGAGTCACGTTAACAACGTGCACACTTAACAGAACATCCTCTGAATTCAAAGTCTTTGTTTGGAAACAGATCTGGATTGATTATCTGTGCTTGTGAGGGTAAGCAGAGAGGGTGTTCTCCTGTAACGTGAAGCTTTCAGAACAGCATTCATTTAAAAAAATCAGCTCACTAAAAAATAAATTGTGAAACAACTTTCTTCAAAGGCTGACTATAGTTTTTCTAATACGCATGTGTATAGACCAAAGAAACTGTAACCATTAGATACATTTTGTTTCAACTTTATCAGTATCTGTGACAATGAACAGATTTAGTTCTGAGAATGTGTCAATGTTCCACTCAATGCAGGGCCAAAAGTATTTCATACAAAGTATATAGACAGACGTCCCTGAACTAAACAAAACGGGGGAATATCCCATTTAACCTGAAACAAGTATGATTGTATTTATTGTATCGTTTAGTCAAATCTGACACATTAATGCTTGATAGCATACGTGTCCAAATGGGATTCAAATTAAAAAGAAAAACATACACATTTTAGTTTTGGCCATTTAAAGTATCTAAAGATTTAAAGGGAAAAAATGTTTTCGGTCACAGAACCTGTAGATTTAGTAGATTTATAGGCGAGGTCCTTCCAGTCGGTTGGTATACTGTACACGGGTAATATATTGTTAAACTAATTGATCGGTCTCTTTCCTAATGCACTGTAAAGACACACGTTTGTCGATCTTATCTATTTAATAAATATGTATGAGAGTTAGAAAGGACGCCTTTCAGTGCACCACATAACAGGATTAAATAAGTCATTAAACTCCAGCGCTGCCCGCAGAGTGCGATGCAGCGGGATGATGCACAACAGGACGGTCCTCTCAGTCCTCTTGTATCGCAGTAATCCCCTTAAAATCCGAAACGCCCTGGTTTCTTCCAAGCCGGTTTACCCCGTCACCCCCCGGAGGTCTGATTCAGATGTAAAACGTGCTTTTAAAAGAGATCAGCTTCTTCCATCGCGGTGTTCCAAGAAAGCCATGTTTACGCCATTGTCAGTTAAAATCTCCAAGAAAATGAGACTAATTTAACACGGATTAATGTCTATTTGCTCTCCAAAATCTTAATTAAACCTCCAGTAGGGCTGTCCAACCCGCCCGAAGCAGTTCAATTCAAATGCCCTTTTAGCTGCTTCTAGCTTTTAGCTGTAAATTTAAGAAACAGTGGCGTGCCCGTATACAGCACATGAAATAGATATATTTAATTTCCTCTTCATTTTATTCCTTTTAGAGAAAGCGATTTCATGATAAACTATTTTTAATATGGACAAACATCGCACTGTAAGTAAATATCGAGAAGGACTGGTTGTAAACGTTGAAATTTTTATAGACATGATTTAGACGACATTATTAAACCGTATTTCTGTTTCTGGACTGATGTATAATTGTACGAAGGCTGCCGCCACAGCAATTCTTGTTTCCTTGTTTGGGAAATGTCTTAAATAACCATTTCAATAAGCATACAGAATAAACGATGCTCCTGAGAGATCTCATTATCCATTATAATGTAAACCAGACACTTAACATAACACTCACGGAAAACTGCTTTGGTGGTTTGCATTGTAAATTACTGGTTATTATAACCCCAACCCAATCTCTTATATTTGCAAGTTTGAGAGTTTAAGATTTTATGCTGTTATGTTAGAATCCGTCATACAAATTCTAATTTTTCATCTTCGTATAAATCAGTGGTTTCAAACTCGGGGCCCTGTGGTCTTCGGATGTTTAATCCAACATTAACTGTGAATTAAGCAATTTACCTCATTATGTCCTTAGACTAAGGATTTCGTTAAGCTATTTCACAGATGGTTACTAAAATGTTATTACAAGCATGTATAAAACCGAATGAAATTAGGCCCTCCACTAACAGAGCCGGAGACCCCTGTTCTAAACGTTAGTTTCTACAGACGTTAGGGGTGGGGGTAAAAGTCTATTTTATTTAGCAAAATAGTTGGGTACGATATTGGTCAGAAATCCTAACGTCCGGAAGATGGAGCTCCATCCTTCTCGGCATTACCGCGCCTGTCCTGTTCTCAAAACTTTCTCAAAATCATTCTGCTGACTAGGGTATTTAAGAAGCAATAAAGCAAGACTTAAAGTGACAGGAGTCCTTCCAACTATGAGAACAATGTGCTAGGACCTGCAGCCCGTGTCTCAGCCGGTGTTTAGTAACCCGTTAGGGCTATATTAAGTTTTTAGGAATCTGTAGCGTCATTTTAATTATTTGTGGACAGCATTATGACAGTCCCAGTTTGCTAAACTGCTTCCTTGAGCTGGGAAACCGCTTCTCTCTCGCAATCTGCGATTCATCGGTTCCACAGAATTTTAACTGGTCGGTTTTAAGGCGATCTCCAAAATTAACTGTAGGTTATTTTCCTTGCGTGCACTTTCCAAAAAAGAAAAGCAAAAACCACAGTTTCAAAAGTAAGATAATGTACGGTCTGTGATTTCTTGAAGAAAACTATTTTTTGAACCGAAGAATATAGCTTATAATTGGTTATACCTATTTACGAAGTATCCAAAGCAAGGGTGACATTATAAGACAATATGCATAATAATATGTTAAATGCAGCAGATTACATAATCACATACCTTAACTGAACAGAAACTGACGCAGGGAACCTTACATCTGAATGAATAAAATTGGTTTCTTCCTGTGGATTAAAATGTGTTTTTTGTAGTAGGAATTGTAAACGCAGAGAGTGAAAAAAATGGAATTATGATTAATTGAAATGTATTTCATAGCCTATATATAGCATTAAGGGATGTGTATTCACGTTTCTATTGGTTTTAACTCTTGCACTTTAATGTTTATTTCACTAAATTACCCCACGCCTAATCATCACTGTTTAGCAAGTATGAGTTCGTGCCCTTGTATAAATACTTCCCTTTCGCTCCAAGTTTCTCTTCATTACTGCCTCCCGCTGTCCCAGCTCTGTTTGTAGAGTTTTCAGGTTGATTGTATTTGTTAATTAGCTGCTAACAGCATGGTAATGTGGATTTGATGGATAGCCATGTCATTGGCATTTAGCTCCACAATTCACAACTCGAGCAGGCAAAGGGGCTCCCCGTGTCGCGGACGTGATTTGTGGTTTAGCTATTGAACGGGGAGGCCATTTACCCGGTAAGAAGTAAATATGACAGATATTAGTCCGTATTTAAAAATAGGCATAAATCATCATGCGTGACAGAAATATATGGATCATTTATTTCGTTCAATCCTTGCTGTAGTGACAGCAAAAAAGACTGTAATGGGAAAACAGATTGTTTGAATTCATATAATATGAACGCTTGAACTCGTTCAGTATAAGTTATCTGTTAGTCATCCTTGAGAAAGATGTCTGAAACATACTGAAACGTTAAGAACCAACTCTTCTCACCATTGCGATCATGTTTTACATAATTGATCGAAAAGTCCTAAACTCTGGAGAGAACTGCGTTTGAACTCGTTTCATATAAAAGGATGAGATATAATAAAATTATATCAAATAGAGGTGTTCCTGTGGCAGAATACCAGTGTGGTGAAAAACAGTTGCACTGCGAGTTTCGTTGAAATTATACTTCTATAAAGACATAACGGACTATTATTCGAACACTTTTCCTTAAAAAAAAAACACAAAATACTCAATTCCATTTTTAACAGAAACCATAATTTCAGGAAAATGTATACAGCAATTTTAATACGTTAACAAAAGGTATTACTGTAACAAACGAAAAGAAACCTCTCAACACATAAATGCACTGTAAAATTACAACGTCTGTTTTATTCACAGTAACGGTAGATTTCATTTCGGTGCATACTGTATACTTTACACACTGGCCGTGTACAGAATTCATTTGCTCGCAACCCTTAACGTTCTCTTTCCTGCAATTCTGACAGATGAGAAGGGATTCGCAACACTCGCAACCGCAGAGAGTAAATGTCTATAAAATGTGCGTCTGGCTAATAAACGCGCTCGACCCCAACAGCCCGCAGGAGAGCCTGACAACGGCGCGAGCACCGTCCCCGCGCCCCGCCGCAGCTCCAGCTCACACCTTGCGCGTGCCAGCAGGATTTGAGGCTGCCAGGACTGAACAACCCCCCGAGACCCGCCCTGCCGCTGCTGGTTGGCGAGCACCGCGCAAGCCGCCGCGCCTCCTTGCACTCCGGGAGTTGTGGTCTTTTATCGCCCGCGCTTCTGCGCTCGCGTGTGCGAGGCTTGCCGCGAAAGAACTACAGCGTCCAGGGCGGCGCAGAGGCTGTGAGAGAAACCCTGAGCTGTAGATCAACTGACGTCACCCGTGCTCAGTCGCTCAAGGGCTTTCTCTGAAAGACCGGACCTTGGCTAATGCGCCTATTCTGTAGCAGTAGTAGCGGAGTGTGCAGTCAGGCATCGGAGGCAAGTGTCATAATGATCAGCCTTATATGGGGTGGATCCTGGACCTGCGCGACTTCTTCACACACAAATACAAAATGAAGACCTGAGCTGCGCGCATTCTGCATCCTTCGCACCATCGGGATACCTCAGAGCTGTCAAAATCAACCCTTTTGATTGCACAACTGAACATCTGCCGCAGCTACAGAGGTGGAAGGCGTGGGGGAATAGAAACGGACAGAAAAGAATACGGCTGCTGATAATAAAGCCGATCACAATGAAGCGGAGGAAGATTGCTGTGGCGGCTGGGTTTTGTTTCTCCTTTTTTCTGGGCACCCTGATGAATCTGCTCTTTATCCCGGGGTTCGATCGCCATCGGAACAACAGCAACAGAGTGCAGCGCTACTACCAGGAGCAGCAGCACGTCGCGGGAAGCAGGGATCTTAATTTGAGGGACCCCGCTGCTCCGCCTGGTGCCTATATGAATAGAGAGCCCACGGCTAGCAGCCACCACCGCGATCTCCTGCAGCAGATCCAGGAGAGGTACGACGAGGTTCTTCGGTACCGCCAGAACTGGCCACCGCCGCCGGGGTCGGGGAACCCCGTTCGCACTCTGGAAAGACGGCGGTTGATGGACCTGGCGCCGCGCAGCTCTTCGGAGCAAAGCCGAGCAACGGAAAGACTGAATAACAGATACACGGAACCGCACCACCGCGGCTCTTCATCCTCAGCATCCTTATACGCGAGAACCCAGGTTGATTTCGACCTGAAAATGAACAGTGTTAACAGTCGACAGATGCTGGGCTGCAGCAGCATAGACAGTGCAACAAACGTGCAGTATCTGGGTTCGGGCTATACCAAAGCCGTCTACAAGGTGGCCCTGAACGAAAGCTTTTCCGTGGCTTTGAAATCCGTAGATTTCGGGGGGCACGACATGGAAAACTGCGTGAAGAAATACGCCTCGCCCGGGAACTGTTACCGATTGGCGTCCTACAAAATTATCAAGGAGATGACTCTGCTGCAGAGACTGCAACACCCTAACATCTTGAAGGTAAACAAGACTTCGCGCATAATCGTAATCGCACACAAATTCGTAACGATGAACAAATGTATTCCTAAAGTGCACAGTGCGCGCGTTATTGTCCGGGGTTTTAGATGAAATGTTACAAATACGACAGTGTCACGGTGAACTTACAAAGGCCACCTAACATTTTCCCCTCTTGAGCAGAAATCTGTTCGCTCTCTTAAGCTTTAGTTTTCGGTTCTGCTGTTTCAATGAAAGCTAAGTTATTAAGACGGGGTTTATTGGATCACAGCGTTTTGAGAGAATAAGTCAATTCCTCAAGGTGCGCTCGTACTAATTGGAAGTCGTGTCGATATAAACCTTGGTTTCCGTGGTCGGACACCAAATACTGCATATTATTCTAAATTCATCTCATCCTAATCCTTTAACACAGGAAGTATCTTACTACATAAATCATTCACTCACCCGAAGAAACCATTACCCAATGCACATTATTTTTAAATGGCTTCATAAAAGACAGCCCCCAGTTGTTAAAATTTACACCATGCGTGTTTATATTAACACAAACTGTTAACCTTTAACGCCGAATTGTGCATTTGTCTAAGTGCATTGAGAGATTTATTATCACATTTACATTTAATTTTTTAGTTTCCCCTGTTGACATGCCACTGACTCGATGTTTTGTTTCAAAACTGATTACTGTATATTGTAACGCTTACCACTGAAGAATTGTTTTTACCATTGTGGAAAGCGAGGTTTATCCTTGCGGTTAACATTTGTATTTTGACATTTTTTCTTTATAATAGTGATTTTACGCTGACCTTCCCAAACCGAGTTTGCTACAAAGTTCAAGCCGCGGAGGAGACCTGGGTAGCAGGCTCTGGTCTGTCTCGAGTTTATTTGCTTTAGTGAAGTTCTGTAGCGCCTGGTCCTTTGGGAAATCAATAATCAAGTCTTGTAAACAACAGAGGAGAGCATTTCCGAAATTCTAACATTTTTATTTTCCCTTCTTGTTAATACAAATTAGGAACAGCGCACCCCTTTAGATTATTCAAATATCTCAATTGAACTGACTATTCTATACGGCTGAAATGAAAACCGAAACCAGATATGTTTATAACTGAGTGGGGAATCTTTTCTTTTTAACTTGATCTTATTTCTGCTGAGATATAGTCGCAGAAAATGGTACCGATTTTATTCTTCCAAACTCATATTGGCAGCTCAATTAAAATTGCAAGAGCTACCTGAAGGTGAAAGTTAAATAACAAATTTTAAATAAATTGTGGTTTGGAAGTTATGGAAAGCACTGACATTTTTTTCAGAAATGAGTTAAGACAAGACAGACAGTCTGTGTTCTTTTTTAAAACCAACGTCTATATTAATTTAGGGAACAGGCACATGATGAGCAGGAGGTCACACGAGAACAATCAACGACTCAAAAGTGGCAGTTAAACTGGAATGGCAGTTCAACGTCGGACTGAATTATTGCCCGACGGTAAACCGTATTCTTTTGGGCTCAATAGTTGCCATATACATAATCGTAGGTGCGTCCCAGTAAATATTTTTATGCATAGCAGTAAAGACCTGTGGTAAGAGTTTCTGAAAAGAAGAGACATCTTCAACCATTAGATACCAGAATATATAGATTTTATTTGAACAAAAAAAAAACTGAATCAGGTACTTTTTCATAAACAAACTATTATGCAAGTGGATTTCTGTAATCTAGCCAGCATGTTTGACATATTATTTATTTGGGGGGAATTTACGACTTATTCGAAGATACAGAATACAAAGAAACACATCAATAAGCACCGATCAAAACCATTAAAGCTCTTCAGCCAAAGACAGACAATCGGGTCTACGTTTGAGATCTGAATTTCACAAAAGCACGATGCTGTGCTCAAAAGCTAATTGTGCATTTTCGGTACAAAGGCTTTTTCTAACGCGCCCTTAGTGAGCCCTCTAATTAGGAGTTCCGTCAAAAGACTAGCATGGGCGACCTCTAATTGGTCAGTACTGAGCTCTTTTTCGGTTGATATAAATTCAGCCCACGCAAGTCTCCTTCAAATGGAGTTAGCAGGTCGTAGGGAGGCAGGAGTACAGAGCTTTGCAGGGAAAAGAAGATAAATCTGTCTCTGCAGGTTCTGTTAGGAATTAAGAACTATTTGAAATAGAGCAACGCTCGTTTTTAAATTCATGATATTTCTTTGCTAAAGGAAATTGACAGTGCACCAACATTAATGCAGGTTCGTCTCTGGTCAGTGTAAAAAGATTTCAGCACCAGGCACAGGCAGGCTTATTATCGTGAAGGGAGAAAATGTTATGGTCATTCTTACATTATCAGACATGGGAAACATTTTATTTTGCAATGCGGTTAAATGGTATAGATTTAATTTTCAATATTAAAAAAAAATCACTGAGCCGTTTGACAACAAATATAGTGTTAGTCTACCACCAATAAACCACATACATTGCAAATCAATAAGAAAATTAAAATACTGCATTTGATCTATGCTTTTGCATCATCAAAAATATTTTCCATTAAATTTGTCTTTAAAAGGGTATCTTGCCAGAAATGTCAATATACAGCTCTGTTAGATATTCCCAGAAAAGGCGTTGTCCTGCCATTTCTACACTAGGTCTGTGCAGGACTGTTAATGCAACTAAAAATATTGTAACTAAGAGCAAAAAATATTTTTAAGGTCCTGTCTTTAGCAGTAGAATACTCCAGAGAGCTGTTTATTTGAAGATAGGATGAGGAATTTTATGTGTGATACATTTAAAGTAATTGCCGATTCAATTAATTAAGATTTATAGGAGTAACAGAGTCTTCATTTGGATTTTAAATAACTTTATTACTGTTGTTGAAAATTATGAAGAATTTGCTAAGTTTGACAAAATTTATTTAATTTTATGAACAGATTGTGCTAAAGGAGAAGGCTTCATTTCGCCAGCCGTTTGTAAAAGATCTCTGTGATATATGCGCATGTCTCTGAAAAATGAGAGAGAAATCAGTAACAAAAAAAACACATTTCATAAAACACACAATGATATTAAATTAACAAAAGAACAGTAATACCAGGACAAAATCATGTGTGTATATTATACATACTGTTAAAGTTTGCAACACATTTTGTATTAAAAGTTTAAAGAGTTGTTTAAACGTGTCAAGACACAATATGATAACACAGGACATGGACCTATATGTAAAACACAGAAAGCATACATATGTATGCAGATTATTTCCATCAAATTATACTTCTATGGGTATGGGGTAGCAGAGGAACAGAGAGACAACACTTGGAAATTAGTTAGCAATTTCTTCCTTTTTATCCAACATTAGTGCGGTGAGCATCAGGAACAGTGTGTACCGAGGGCTTCATTTCTGAAATTGCAGGAGGGCTTTTCAGTAGTGTAAAGAGCAGAGAAGTGTCGTCTGGCCTGCTGCTTTGTCCTACATAGTAGAATGCACTTTGATGAGTCTATTTTTATAAATATCGTACAGCAGCAGATGCTCTTCTGTTCTCATTGGTGTCGTAATCGACTTATTTGCAGACCGGAGTCCTGATGTTTTTTGTGTTTTATGTCATTCAAGAATTTTTCAAAATTTCAAACTGCGTGCAGTTGCTGAGCCATTATGGATGTGGATGCTAGACCCAACTCACTGTATGTTTGGAAAAAAAAAATCCAACATCAGGATATTGATGGTGCACCAGTACCCTTTCCTTGTCAGACCTACTATCTTAAGCTTGATCAAGGAGCATCATGCAACATATTACAAGTCTGGCAAATACCTTAGATGTGTTATTTAGTAAAAGAAAGCCTGAAACAACCTCAGAATTGTCTTGTAACATTTTTGTACTTGAGTTCAAATTATGTTAATTTAATACACAAATCTGAGTAATTAAGAAGCATTAATGGGGTCAGAAGCACAAACAAACGTGGGCATCTTTGCTATAAAAAGAGCAGAGAGACTGTGGTGCTTATCTCTTGGGCCTCAGCACTCAGACCTGGCGCAGCATCATTGATTTGCTTTTTGCATTTCCATCCTCAGATCTCATAGCTTAAACTCACTGCCACGTATTCATCAGAGGAAATGGAATGGAGGCTCGGAAAATTTTGTCTGGAGCTCTACACTGTCTTATTGCTGTGGAATATTGGAATTCAAACGAATCGCAGAACAGTCTTTGTGATAGCACAGACAGCATCAAATTGTAGTCTTTTTAGTATCCTCTTGTTATACTGGAACAGTTAAAGATTGACAGGAAAGATTCGAAGCCAGTGAACCGTACTTTCATGTGTTTTCAATAGTTTAACAGCATATGCAAAAACCAAGTTTTGTTCGCAAGCTTGAAAAAGCTTCATTTTTTTTACAATAGCCAGACACCTTTAATTGTTTTCCAGGTTTCCACAACAGTGTGGAAGTTTTAAATACTGCCACGGTTTTGTAATGTTTCGTGGCAGTTATGGTTTCCTTTCTGGAGAATTTTTCCAACGTTGTAACAGGCACACCTGGTATATAAACACACGGATTATTATTGCGAGTCCAAAATGTGGAGGTGTGCAGGGGCATGTATCTCAACCCAGCACGCTGCTCGAAGTCGGTCTTCATTTTTTTCTTTCCTGTGACTCACAGTGTGAACAAGATCAATTCTCGTCAAGGAAAACAGGCTTGTACTGATCTGAGAATGAGATAAATGTCTGCTGGGAACAAATCTGTGTGGGCAAAGACATGGCTAAGACCCCAATTTACTGTGCTTGAAGTTCCGAATAGCAACTCTTCTCAGTGCGCTTGTAACGTATCAGATAGGCTGCCCTACAGCTGTACTTGAAATAAAGCAAAATTAAAAGACAACAACAAATAACACTGTGCTTTTGAAGTGAACGGTACAGTTCAGATCTAATGGGGAAAGGTTTTAAAGTGAAGATAAGCAGTTTTTTTCACGATGAATTGTATGTTCATAAAATCAGCAAATATTTTGAAGCAGTTGTAATGGATAACATTTTTAGCAAAACGTGTAATGGAGGAGAAATGCCCACAACCTTATTTTATCCATGGTATGTTTTATTTCGAGCCGTTTTGGTTTTTCCAGACAGAATAGCACAAAAAAGTGGTAAGAGATACAAAAAACAACCACATACAGATCTTGGGAGCTCGGAGAAAAGGCGAAAGAGAGATTAAGCACATTTTGAAGATTAAAAAATAGCCTGATTGTGTGTAACAGTAAATATAAATGATACTTTAAAGACAAATAATTCAAATTATCCATGCCTACAAATAAAAACATCAAATGCCCAAAGGAGAACAGAGAATTTTATTTATAAAATACATAACAGAAGACTTAGCTCAGGGTAATGGCATCATGCTCTGGTATTTACGGTCAGAGTCATAAACTTATATTTTTCAGTCCCTCTTATTAGCCCACAGAGTCTTTATTTTCTTGGTTTGTACAAATATGCGAATCCAATTATATCAGCCAGTGTGATAATAAATAACCAGGTTGTGTTAATGAAAAACTGGCCAGTCCTTGATGTGTTAGAATGAAGGCCACTCTGGGGTGGTAGATAAGGCAGCCACTGGGCACAATTAAGGCAGGGTTAACACTTTTAACCCCAGCCTTCTACGGGAAGGAAACGAAAAAAAATAAATACACCAGAATGTCGGATCACCTTTCCTAAGAGTGCTTAATCACTTCAGTTTTTATGCAAAGACATTCAAAGTTTAATTGTGCAATACCATCTTGCAGCAACAACAGCAACTTTCCAAAGTCAAATCAAGGTTAAAGTCTGTGTTGTTTTTTTGAACAGATTGCTGATTTTTTTTCATTTTGCTCCTGTCCTGGAATTTTATATTTTTTTATCCTTAGAATTTGACTGTATCTTTAGGGTGTTTGGCACTTTAATTCTTTTATGGGTGTATATCCCTGTCCCAATTTTTGTGACTCATTTTCTGTTTCATTCCTGTACAGAAAAAAATCCATTCCCACTGTGCATAAGTGTTAATGATTCTCACATCTGAAAAAAAACTCCTTTCACTGCTATCTTGGCTTTGTAAATCTATTTTGAAAGGTGGCCAGCTACCTCAACTCTGTTGTCCTGCACTGGAAAACAGACTTTGTTTCCAGTGTTTCTTCCAGAACTTCAAACACTTGATCAAAATCTGGGCAGAAGAGAGGTGCAAACAAGTTCAAAACAACAAATAGTTCAACAGCTGTCATCAACAGTCAGCCCTTATGGCTTAATTCTTTTACCAAATATACAAACCCGTATCCTTTTGCACAAATGTAGTTACTATTTTTTGTCAAGTAATTACACAAAACCCATTATGGATTTAATTAAACCTTCATTGTATTTCATTAAAAAGTTAATGACAGTATTTGTTCTTTACACATGAATCACAGGAGGCTGTATTGATTTGAATTCAATTTGTCATGAAAGCTATTTAATATATTCACAACAGTCAATGTAAAAAGTAGGGCAAACACTGTAAAGTACAGTATGCATTTATAATTAATGGTTAAACATTGAACAAAAAAGAACTAATAATTCAACTGATAAGCATACTTGTTGCAGGACTGTGCAATGCACATTTCCTCCAATTAATGTTATCAACTATATTTCTTTTAAAGTATTTTGAACACTTACAAAGTGTTCAAAACAGGGCTTATTCAATATTCTAGAACCTTTCAAGGCAAACGTGCAGTATTAAAAAAGTAAAATAATTTTGTATATTTTATAGACAAGTCCTTATTCTGTCCTTCAAGAAAATCTTGCTGTTAATCTGAAGTGCCCCCCATTAATTTCTGGTGGAGTTTACACTGTGCAACTCTGGGCACACAAGTTCACAGGCAGACGTTTGATTCTCTGCTCTGAACAAACACGTCCGCTTCTATTCCTATTTTGATTTCCTGCCAGAACCTTCTCATTAAAAAGTGCCTTGGGGTAACAGCCAGCTTTACCTTGCCATGAGTTTATTTATGTATTAATAATGTCAGACACATAAATGTTTTGTACAGTGTGGGTTTGTTAATGTACAACACAGAGCACAGATGTTTGGTGAATATTGATGGGGTGTTTCGTTTGGATGTGTTGCACCTAGAGGCAGATTTTTTTCTACTCTTCCTAGCTGTTTCTGAGATACCTGACTGCCTTCCTTGTTGAGCAGCTTCTCAGCTCCACAATGTTCCTCATAACCAGCACAGCCTGGTGCTGACTCACCGTTTCTTGTCAAGAACAAGGATGTTGCCAGGGTTTCCTGTTATGATGAGTTCTTTTAAGAAGATTGAATTTTTCACACTTAGCTCACCTCCTGCAGTTTCACCCTCTCTTTTTTAAAACAAATTATTTTGTTTTTGTTGCTTTCTCCTTGCCGAGAAGCTCTTATTTATTTTTCAAGATGCGATTGTACACTTTAAGTGGCAAATTAATCCCTTTATCTGTATGTAGTAAATCAGGATAGCTTATGTTGCTTATGGAAAACCTGCCTATTGGGACTAATTGTTCATGGTTTGTCTTAGGTTTATTTCTGCATTGGGGCTATAAGCATAGCAAATCTTGAGAGCTATCTACTAATTGATAACAAGCTGGATCTTTGTGTTGATCTTGTAAATCCTAAATTCTGGGGATTCACAGTAGGAGATGCCAGAGTGCCTCTTTGGATTTAAAAATGCACCAAATAAATAGAAACAAAAGTAAATATAAACTTTGGCTGTACCATAGCTCAGCTTGGATGCAGGCACAGCCTATTGAAATGGAAAGTGATTGGCCTCAAAGAGGTAGCTCATTATTTGATGAAGATGGTAACCTCAGTTGTGTAGATGCTATAAGCAAGGCAATACACTCATACTGTATGTAGGGCACTATGGGTTACAATTCCTGATTTTTAGACATAAGCATCCTTAAACATCTAGTCCTTAAAAGCAGACCCACAGGTCAAGAGTTCTAAACCAGGCTAAAGAAGGTATTTGAAAACAAACATTTTACAAAACAATGTATAATGTATTCATGCAGAAAAAGGAAACGTACAGAATTTGTCCCTTTAAAAAGCAAGCAATGGCACAAGGTTACAGAACAGCCGTGTCCTCCACAGGACAGCTGTACAACCTCCATTAGAGAACACAAATATCAGCAGCCTGACTGATTTCAATCTAGACAAATAGCAGGCTGTTCTTTGAAAATAAATGCATACAAAGCTCAGAAAGCATTTTATATTAATCTTCACCTTTAATTTACTAGAAATACTAAAAGCAGCAGGTCCATTGCTAGTATACTCACAAACCTGAACGTCCAAAGATGTATTACATGATGAAACTTACTGTAGAAGAATGCTTAAGGCCTGCAAGGAGTGCAAACTGATATGGAGAGGTGCTAGAAGCTGCCATGTGTTAATTTTTCTCAGCATGCTGAAACGCACAGTTTCAGAGTTGGTTAGTATGGTCAAGTCGGTGCAGAGACCAGATGGACAAGCTTGTGGATAAACCCTTTTGGGGGTTTTCTGTCTTACATGTGCACATTGGGATGTGAGGATGGCAGGGCTTTTGCGAATTTCGTTTTAAAAACTCCGTTTCTGCCTCGGCATTTGTTTAAATGCGTGCGGAGCAGCAGCCGTTGATGAAGCTGAAAGCACTCTTCTGCCTGGCCTGCTGTGACCACAGCACAGCACAGCACAGCACAGCAGCTCCCTGCCAGCATGCCTTCCCAGATTTAATCACTCTCAGCCCACACGCTTGGCAGCCCAGCCTTTGTTTCTAAAACCTCCGTATCCTGCTGTTTGGCTGCTTCTCTCTGGTCACCTGGTCAGGAATTTGGCTATGCTCCTGCCTTCAACAGTGTCATTGTCTCCTGGTTGATTACCACTTTAAGGCCAGCCATCCACTAAACCTCAGGTTGTCATTCCATCTACACTGTAATCAGTTAATTTAGACTTAATTAGCTAATTGGACCCATCTTCTGCAGTAATTTCCCTGGCCAGAGGAAAGGCTCTGATTCAGTCTGGATGAAGAGGTGATGTCAGCACTGTCACACAGAGCTTTCCCCTGCCTCACACCCATGTTTGCCTGACACATTTCCAAGGCATAAGCAATTTTTTTAAGGTAGCAATAAAATGAAAAACACACCAAAATAAAACCGTGTCTCACTCCACCCAGTTGCCTGGTTGTCCAAACAAGAAAAACACAACAACAAGATACAATTTACAGGGTTGGAAACAACTTTATTTTAGTAAGACCCTCCTCCTCAGCCAAGCTGAAGTCTCTGCACAGTCCCTGGTGTGCTGCAGTTCAGGCTGTTGAGTTTGATACATTCAATATCTGATGCAATAAGCAGCCTCTGTAGTATATTGTATTATAAACACATTTGTTCCAGATTATTGCTGTTGGATTAAGATGTAATTTGTATAAAGCTTTGATTTTCAGGAATCAGTAACATTGTTGCTAATTTATGAATGCAAATATTTCAGACAAAACCATGGAAAAATACAGCTTTGTCAATTACAGCAAAGTGAGAATAAATAATTGAGAGATTGAAATGTTAATTTTATAGAGCTTCCAGGTTTATTACAAATGTGTGTTCTGTAAAAACACATTTTGGTTATAAATGATTTTTTTTACCCTATCCTGGAGACTCCGAGGGTTGATTGCAAATATAACAAGATTATATTATATTATATTATATTTATTATAATATATTATATATAGTGTGTGGATTAGGCCCAGACAATACTTTGAACGTTTTAATAGAAATTCTGACATAAAGGAGCTCGAGAAGGAGTGAGTACAATAATGTGGCCTGATGAGTGTTCTCTTAAATATAATTATTTAGTACCACTGTTGTATGTAATTTATCTAAAAACATGTATATTTAGATTTCTTGGTATTGCCTGGGTAGGCATTATTCTCTGTTATATTAAAAAGACCTTACTTTATGGGTTCCATATGCACATAAAATAAGAGTAATATTTATTCTGTTGTGTATACTTGTTGGTCACTCTTAGAGTTTTTTTGAAGTCCTTGCTTTGATATTGTTTTAATAAATGCTCCATTAACAAGAATGATAATAATCTATAAACATGAACCTTTCCTGTTTATATTTAAATAACCTACCAATATTATTAGTAAAATTATATTTTCAGGAGTATAAATAAGATTTTCTGTCATATGCTTTCTCTTGCTTTTTTATTTTAATACTCCTTGGATGTACTGTGCAGTGCTTTACAAGAGTTTCTTTGTTGTAAATTTGTTTAAATTCATTATTTTCCATACTTACTAGTTATTCTGGCAAATTAGCTTATGGAAATATTTCTTGTGAATGATTGCCAGGAAATGTATGGGGAAAGTAAATAAGCATTCTGACACTGGAACGTCTATAGAAGTTGCATTCTGTGGAAAACAGCTATACAGCCCCAGAAGCATTTTTATTTACTTTGATCAGAATGGCACATATATATAATACAACATATATATATATAAATGATACAATACAATACAAATGTCTGTTATCCTTAAAAATAACACTTTAAAACCAAAGTGAGTAAAACAGTGACTAAAATGATAGCTGAAAATATGTTACGATTTAAAAGAGTACGATAATGGGCAAGGAAATCCACAACTGGGCAGCTGGATTCCCCAGAATACAAATATCTAAATATGTGAGACGTAAGAAATAAAACAGCTGGGGATTGTGGCCAATGATATGTTTTTTTCAGCACTTGACTCTCAGCCTGCACCTCCTTTGATCCTTGTTGCTATGACCAAACCCAGTTTATATTCTTATTGGTTTGGTGTTTTCATAGCTGATAGGGGTGCAGACGTTGAATGGGTGTATCAGTGCAAGCTTGTGGGTTGGTGGGTTGAGTTATGAACCGGATCTCTGACCGCTGGCCACTTCCTTGTCTCTGCAGCTGTACGGCTACTGTTACCACGACAGCAATGACATAAGTGACACTCTGACAGCCATCACAGAGTTGGGCAGCCCACTGGAGATGATCCAACTGCTGCAGACTTCCTGGGAGGAGAGATTCAGAGTAAGTAATACACAGAGCTTGGGACAGCATCTGCCTGCTTGTCTGTATACGTTGCTGTTCTGTCCCTCAGTCCGCCAGCCAGTTAATCTGTTGTTGAATGACCATGTCAACAGTCTGTTAGTCCTGAAACTGATTTTGGTTTGATTTGTGTGCATGTGTCTGCTTGTCTGTGTGCTTACCCGCCTGCTTGCATTTGTCATCGTGTAATTCTGTCTGTAAGTGCCTCTGTTCCTAACCATGCCTGAGTGCTGCCCTGCCTGACATTTTGTGCACACTTTTTCTCTTCAAAAGAAAACTCAAACAACATATTTGAACATGAAACAAACACATGCTATTCAATTATAGGGATAACACATTGAGAAGGGTGGACTGAAACTTCCCACAGGACTGAAGTTTTAGGTGTCAAGACTACAGACAGACTAATGGTAGTTAGAATACTCATCTATAGATTCTATAATTTGGGGGAGGGGACTTGAATTCAGTTACCAGCCTTTAGAAAAGTCCATTCTATTGGTATTTAAAACCTATCTTTGTAAACAGTGTTCTGTGTGTGACTGTGATGGAGGAGGCTGTGTGTGACAATTCAGAGTCTCCAACAAAGACAGTCCCCTGACACGCCACTTGAACGAAAACAGTGGATGTTTTCTTTTAAAATTTAAATCTTTTTTCGCATTTAAAAACATTCATTCTATTAAGCAAGCTCTAATATCTGTGATTTTTTTATAACCTTTGGAAGTGAAGAAAAGAGCAACAACAATTTGCACATATCCAGGCATTATTTTACACTTGGTGAGCGCAATGGCATGAAAAAACACTTCCCTCACATGGATGAACTACATTTTCTTATTATTTAGAACTATTTTAAACATGAGAGGAATTTGTGCTCCTCTCACAGTTCACCCTAAGCACAATGTACTGTATGCACTGTATATTTTCTTGTTTTGGGGTCATTACACGTAGTACATTAGCACTGTTCCCACTGTCTGTGTCCAGCTGCAGGTAGGCAGTATAAAGCAGACTGGAAGCTTTAGATATGAAACAAACCCCTCAGTACTCATTTGAATCTGAAATATTAACTGTGCTGCCTGCCTTGAATGCACCTACTTCATGCCGATTAATGATTGTAAGTAAAGCAGTCCCAGCCAAGTATACTGGTTTGTGATGACTGTAGTGCGGCTTGGAAAGTATTAAATCCTATTTTGAACATGTTAAAAAAAGTGTTTAAAATACACTTATGCCAAAAAAGCATTACTGCATTGAACAAGAATAGAACTTGAATATGGGAGGAGGGGCAGAGGGAAATAAAACTGAAGGAAAAGCTATGCGTGGTCTTAGAGGTTTTTTTGACTTCTTTAAGATTCACATGATGCCCCTTTATGATTGCATAGTAATAGGATTTAGAGAAATTAAGAATGCATTACTTCATATATGAGCTGTACCTGATAGGACATGTTGCACTGAGTCCAGAACAAGGGTGGAATATAAAGGAAGTATGGAGGGTAGGATATACAGTAGCACACACAAGGACACAAGACATACTCCATCCAACTGGCCCTTCGTTCTCGTTTGGCAAGTGCAGAGGAGCCAGTGGACAGACAGGCGGCAGGAAAGCCCGGCTGGGCCCTTACGACTGGAGGAAGACTCCTGCACTGCCCTGTGGCGAGAGCCTGCTTCCTCCCCGCAGACAGACAGTGATAGATACGAGCTCCACTGCCGATCTTTATCGCTGCGCAGCCCCTGTAATTATTTCCTATTGCTTCCTGTGGCCTGGGAGTGTCCCGCTATTGGGAGCATGAAATCATTACAGCACATAAATCTCCAGCAGGGTCTGCGGAGGAACACACTTTCACTGGCTGCCTGTGTGCTCCGCAGGGCACAGACTGTCTGCAAGAGCAGGACTCAAAGTGCAATAGGGTGCTGGTGCTTGATCGTGGCTTTGCATGGAATGAGAGACCACAAAATATTACCGTGTGTAGAGATCTGGAGTAACATGTTGTTCTGTCTGCTTGATCAGGGCAAGACCAACTGAAAGAAATAGAGATGTGCAGGAAATAGTCTTCTGCCTACAAAATGGCAGTCAAAAAGAGAACTAAAATAACTATGTAATTGAAGGTTGAGTGTGCTATAGCCAAAACACATCTGTCATATTAGATATTGGCTCTCTTAATGTGAGATCGCTCTATTATATAAGCTGTAAGCAAAATGGATAAAATTGCTTTGACCCAGATACACCAAGAGCACATGAGATGAGTATTTTGACTGGGTGGACAGAGCTTAATGGAATGCACTGGCTGCTAGTCTTGGACAGTGTTTCAGTGGAAAGTTGAAAGGAGGGTTTGACTTTGAGCCTGAATGGCTTCTCTTCATGGAGTGTGAAACAGAATTTGTTTTATTTTCTAAATGTCCCTCCTTGTGCCTGACTGTGGCAGTGCATTGAAGACTGAACCTAATCCAGAGACTGCTCACCATCCAACCGTGGCGTGTACAAATGTTTCACCGACATTTGCAATTCATATGAGGCATTAATAGACCCCAGGGAACAGCTCTGTAAATTCAGTGAATTTCAAATAGCCTATTTAGGTCTGCATCCATTTCCTATGTGCGTTGATGTACACTTTCATATCACAGTACCGCTGGGAATATGCTTTCGTATCTCACTTCATTGTGCCGAAATCCAGCAGACAACCTATTTTGTGTTTTTCATAGTAGAAATATTATGCATGAATATATGTTGGTAGGCTTATTCCCTACCAAGGTTGCATATGCTCTTGCTGATGTCTAGGGTTAATGATTTTACAATCTGCTTTAAAAAGCCTGAATAAAAAGCTAAAATAAACATTGAAACAAGATAGATGTTCATTGTTCTTTAGATTAGAACAGGAACTCACTTTCATATGTGCTTTGTTTTTTTAAAGCATTATAGTCCCATTAAGTAAGAGAACATAAAACCCTAAAATGCTGTACATTGCAACATTATGTATTTTTTTTACCACTTAGGGGAAATGTGTTATATTAACCAATATTTAAATATCATATGGAGAAAATGCATTTTCACATACAGCTGCTGTATATGGTGTTCAGGTCTTAAAATGTGGTTAGTTATATTTTAAAAGATTTTGCTGTTATGTCAATGCTATATTTGGGTATTTTTGCTTCTTGTGCTATCCAAACAAGAAATCAAATTTATCAAAGAAGCAGGAGAGAAAGTAATCACACTAAAAACCAGTAACTAATAAAAATAAATTGTGACATTTGTGTGGAGTGATATACACTGGGGGTCAGACAGGCAAATGGAAGGCAACGCGATTTCTTTTCATGCTTTATTTTTAAACAAAGCTCTTGGTTAAGCTGTTCTGTTCTGACGGTGTCTGTTTGGAACCAGAGGTGGATAGATTATGATTCTCAGAGTGACTTGGTGTTTGACACATGCTCCCATACATTATTATATATGATTGGATTTTCCCATCACAGAAAGAAAGTCGAGAATTGATCTGTAGCACAGGCATTGCATAGTTGCCTTTTAAAGTTTTGGGTTTTACATTGGCGATCATTTATTGTATATCCCACTCATTCTGAATCTTTGGTTCTGTCTTCTGTGTCTTAACTCACAGGAATGACCCCCATACGCACAAAGGGAGAATGGGGACGTGTAGACAGGCTGCTCTCACCCTTTCACCCCTTGAATCATTCATGTTTTCACAAATTACAAAGCTCTGCAGCAACGTAAAGGAGGTTTAGCGATAAATTGGAGCTGCAGTGTGTCCCTCACTGACATCACCACAAGCTGCAGGCAGGGGTTACTGGATTGCTGGAAACCTAGAGGACCCGATTAACTGAAACCCTACCCAGATCCTGGCAGCAAAAGTTTGGGGAATTCTGGTCACAGGCAGCTTGTGACAATACCCAGACATGACTGAACTGTGGAGTTTAACCTGCTCTCAAAGTTAGTGCTCATAATCATTGAGCCACTCAGGGTTCCTAGGGTTGCATATATTAAATCCCCTTTTTGTTGCTTGAAGCCGGTGTTGAAATATCTTTCCAGGCTGCCCTAGCCTGGACAAGGCTGAGCAGAGATTGAGAATGCAGCTTCCCCTCAATTTATTCCTTGACCTCTCTGAGTCTCTCTTAAAGCCCAGTATATTAAAAGATGCCTAATGTGATTTCAATAGGGTGAATCATGTACTGTTCCTTTAACAAAGTAATTCCCCTCCACCTCCCGCTTTTCTCCCAACCACAGATATTTGTCATTCTTGGTGTGCCAAGTCTTGAGCCCTTTGCCTCACAGACACAATAGAACAGGCTTAATCCACACAGCGAAGCACAGAATAACTGTCTGTTTTGAACTATCAGGCGGGATGCTCCCGAGTCAATGTATTCACAGGCCAACAAGGAGCCGCCAAGCTTAATTAGAAAAAAAACAAAACTGGATTGTTTGATGGGAACAAAAGCGAACAGACCATTGTTCTGTATAGGGGGAGGTCGGGTGGTCATGGGCTGATGGAGGCAGTGGAGCCAAAGAAACAGAGCCAAGAAGAGATAAGCAGCACAGTCCAACTCTTAGGCCAGACTCCACAAGACCAAGGTGCTCAGTGAAGAGAGGTGAAGAATTAGGGACATTTTAAACAGCATTTAGCACTCAGAAACTATTTCTCAACTGTGTTTTTTCATTTTTCCAAGGAATTTATTTCTATCAGAGAATACATGAGACAGATTTTGAAAGTGTCCTGTCTGAGATACATGCCTTTATTTTTTTGTTGGTCAGTACTACATGGTTTCTGTAGAGCAGATAGACAAAGGTAAAGTCCGTACCACAGCATTAGTAGTTTATTGGGCCAGAGCTCAGCCTGGTTTATGTTGTGTTAAGTACACATGAGAGCAAGGCGATTACCCTTTGGATGTGACTGCTGGGATTACCCTCAGTAATGGCTGGTCCCCACTTATACAGCTGAGTGGACTGGAGCAACTGGGGCAAAGTACCTCATTCAGGGTACAACAGCAGTGTGTGCAGCAGAGACTCGCGCCCACAATCAGTTAGTTATGGGTCCAATGTAGTCCAAATATAATGTAGATACTTCATCTTTTACTGGCATTGTTGATTTTCAGAGTGCTCCAAAAAAGTCTCATCAATAACCGCTGTACTCTTTTTCTTTGACCCTCTTCATGGTTGTCAACAGTTCGCGTGTTGACTGCTCTTTGTGAGCTGCAGTCCTCTGAGTGCTCTCATAGCTTCAAGAGGCACCAGTCCCGTTCCTCCTCCTGTCTGTGCTGGAAGTACAGCTGGCAGCCTTTCTCTTTCAGATCTGTCTCAGTCTGGTGCGTCTGCTGCACTACCTGGCCAACTCCCCCCTGGGTTCCGTCACGCTCCTGGATTTCCGGCCCCGGCAGTTTGTCCTGGTGGATGGGGAGCTGAAGGTAACGGACCTGGATGATGCCAGTGCGGAAGAGGCGCCCTGCTCCTCCAGTGCCGACTGCTTCATGGAGTTCCCTGCCCGCAACTTCACTCTGCCCTGCTCCAGTCAGGGCCGCTGCCTCGCCATCAATGAGAAAAGGAACCTCTACAATGCTTACCGGTGAGCCAGCCCTGCCAGGAAACACTCATTTTCATAGGAATCTTTGAATCAGGGGCCCTCGCTCCTGGTCCAGGAGGGCCAGTGTACCTACAGGTTGTCCAGGTCTCTTTAAAGTACCAGTACCTAAAGAGCTGGGAGAAGGTGGTAAACTGGTGCAATTACACCAGTAACGAACTGATTCAAGTCATTACAAGCCCAGCTAGACTGAAAACATGTAGATGTTGGTCTGTATCCTCACTGTGAAGTTTAATTGAAAAAAAAGACTTTTTTTCATATAAATACTGAGCAGTGTTCAAAAGGCAACAAATGAGCACTGGAAACCTTTTAGTACAGTTATTCATGATTACTGGGCATTTGAAAAAGTCAAGTTAGCACAGGTAAAATATCTTTAAATTCTTCATATGAGTGTAATAAGTATCCAAGATCCACAATGTTTAGTCTGATGGGAAATCAGTGGTTGGAAAATAATTTTGTATTTTACATTGTGAGCTTAAGTGTTTCATTCAGTTTGATCTTTCCTTTTTAACTTTAATCTGAAATCTCCTAAACACAACTAAAGGCTTAAAAAATCCTGTTTTTGATCATGAAAGAACTTCTTCCACCTGTTTGCTCACAATCTTCCTCTCAGAGCAACAGATGTAATCTCCACTCCTGTAGACAACAGCAATTAGCTGAAACTCACTGCTCTGTGTGTTCCAGGTTCTTCTTCACATACCTTCTGCCTCACAGTGCTCCAGCTGCTCTGAGACCACTACTAGATAAGATAGTCAACTCTACAGGTGAGAGACTCCACAGCTCCGGAGCGTTGAGGTCTCTGTGGCCTTTTGAAACTGCTGGTTTATCTGTTTTACTGTCTACCTTCTGTGGACTTTTGTCTTCCTCACAACTATTGATGTATTGGTTTATCTCTGCTTTAATTTGTAAATCCAAAAGTATCTCAGATATCAATAGCTCATTTTACATTGGAATTCAGTCAATGTCCATGGTCTCATCTTTTGCTTCTTTTGCAATCAGCAGATTGACAGCTTTCCTGACGAGGAGTACTAGATGTTTTCTAGTTCTTTGCCAATAAACCCCAAAAATCAAAATGTGGGTCAGTGATGTGCTGCACATGAGATACTCTGGTGGGATTCGCCACCTTCTCTTTCAGTGATGTTAAAGCTTCGTAAGGAGGAGTCGTGGCTCCTAGAAGCTCAAGTTACTGCAGCCCCTGCTATCTGTTTCATCTGCATGATTTGGACACGCTCCACACCGCAAAACAGACCAGCATTTTTCAATTCTGTTTTTGCATTTTCCCTCTGGGCTAGTGTGCAGTATCTGTGTACTCATCAAGTAGATGGTATGTCAGACGGTATTTGAAATCTGGTCTTCTAGGGCACAGCAGCCCATGAAGGCGCTGGGCTGTCGCGCCGTGGGGCAGGCTGGCTAAGATGCTATCTTGTTTTCTTCAGGGAAGTCACAGACAGGCTGCTTATTGTCTTAAGTTTCCTTTATGGAGTATCCTGTATTAGTGATGTGCATCCTCCACTGAACTGAGCCTTCGTGAAGGGGCAAAGCATGTACTCTCTGAATCACATTGGCCAAAGGCATTGATCTGCCAAAACCTTGCAGTATGCATAAGAGCAACAAAATAACCGTAGTGCTCATATGATATTTTCTGTGGTTGCATACATGGTTTAATTAATGACAGATTAATTTTTATAGACTGGGACATATATACTGACAATTAACAAAACTTGGTAATGAAACCCTCTTCTGCCAAGCTAGAAAATGGAGATATGCAAAACTATCACAGTAGTATTCTGGAAATGTTTGTTCTTTACCTCCTCAGTGAATTTTCTTTGTGTCAAATCTTGCTTTCACTTATCCTTCTTCAGCTGGAAGGTTCTCTGTTTCAGCCAGCTAGGGCCTGAGGTCTCTTGAAATAATAGTGTGTTGTGCCTTTGTTTGTTTAGGAGAGTTGATTTGGGGGATTAATGAGACTCTGGCTCACCTGGAGAAGGTGCTGCACCTCTACAGGAACGGTCTTTACCTGCAGAACATGACACACACTCCCAGAGCAGGTAAGAACACTAACTATTGTACTGCCACTGTTGCATCTCCATTTAATACAAATAAACCCACTGGGCAATTCTGCTATTTTACCTGAAGAATAAAAGACTTGATTATTTTTAACATCAAACTAATTTTTAATTAAACATGTTAATGAAGTTTCTCCTTAATGTTTCAAGTAAGTTACAATATAAGGAGAGTATGTTCTGAACTAAATCCAAATGTCACCCCTCCTACCACCTGGAAATTACAAATCCGTTGCTTAATTGCAGGTTTTTCTGGGATAGATAGAAGTTGCCTCTTGCACAAAAAAAAGGTTGCCATTAAGTGCTGGTTATGCAGTCTGTTAACGTAAAGTTGGAGGTTTGATGTGTTCCAGCCTTTAGTCAAGTGTATTATTCATTCTCTAGAAAGTACTTGAATAAGTGCTGACATGGAATTGCACAGCAGCTAACGTAACCTTTTGCTGAAAGATAGCATATATCAACAGCTCTTCAGCTTCTGTTAAACATGTCGTCATCCCGCCCTTACCTTCCTCTAGGGAAGAAATTCCTACTATAACGTTGGTGTCACTGATTCCAAACCTGTCCCGTATTCTTAAGCAATGGGGTGGTACCAGTTAAAAACTGTGAAGCAAAGGCTACGTTCTTGATTTCCATCCAAGCGATAAAGCACCCTGAGGCCTCTGTTTATTAAGAAACAAGTGTTTAACCTGCTTTTGTTCTTAAAAGAAACAGGCTTACTCTGGCAGGTGTTTCATAGCGTGCAAGGACTTTACTTCTTTCTTTTTGGTTCTCAAAATATGGTTTCTGGAAAAAAAACGCAATTAAAGTAGGATCAGCGAAAACCTATCCGTAATCTTCTATTTGTTGACTGGCCGTTGGTGTATAATACAAGATGTTGTCATGCCCTCTACTCTGAAATTAAGAGATCACGTCTTCAAGGTGTCAAATTAACTGCTTTGTCAGGAGGCTTCAATTTAGGTGGAAAGCTGACACTGGGTGTGCCACCTCCGACAGGAAGAGGTGCCTGGATTTACACCGAGTGGTACCCAAGGTCTGTGTTTCACAACAGAGAGTTCTGCCCACTCAATTTCCTATGCCTCACAAGCCTTAGACAGGCTTAGAGTAAAGTCATGCAAAATAAAGTCCTGCCCACAATACTGTGAAGTACAGAAATATGAAACGGAATGATATAAAATAATGGAAATCGCAGTGTTATTGACCACAGACCAAACCATATGTAACTACAGGAAAATGTAGGTTAACTGCATTTACCATGGTACACGATGCCAGAGATTGCTCACAATTGGAGACTTGCCATGCATGTCTGAGAGTGTGCGAAGGTGAAGCTTTTGTCTTCCTGCAGCAAAGCCTTCTGAAGGTGTGTTCTCCACGATAAAAAGCAGGTTCAATTAATGCTCATAAAGAACACAGAACAGAACAAAGAGAAAGACCAGATGACTGTGACAAGAGATTTTGTCATAAATCTTCTAGAACATTCATTTTCTAGAACACCTGACCAAGAAATGCTAGAGACAGACATGATTGTCAATTTACGTGGGTAACACTTTGTTTAAATCCAAAACCAGGATAACAGAAGGAGTTAAAGTTCCCTTTATACCACAAAATACTATTGACTTTATGTCGCTGTACAGCACAATCACGTAATACATTTGACTCCCATCTGTATCTTTTCCTCTAAAAGACCTAATGTATGTACATAATGTATGTATAATAAGAGAATAAAAATATTGGGAAAAAATGTAGCTGGTTGTTTCCAAGTATGTATTTTTTCCAATATTTGTGACTGTTTTGCACCAGGTGATACAGGAAAGGGTAAGATATAATTCACATAAGTTGAATAAGAAAACACATTAAATAGGTTAAGACTTCAGTAATAACTTGGTTGAGTTCAAATAGGTCATAATCAGTGACATGTTAAAAAACAGAGTAATCTAAAGCTCTGAGCTGTCTCTGTCTTTCTCTCTCTGTAGTGCTCTCCTTGCTTCGGTGGCAGTGAAAAGCAGATGTAGACAGTTGATGATTGATGAGAGATTTTAGGGAGAGGTGATATGAATTTATTTTTTTAAGTGACTTGGCTTAAGTTAACTCTGTGCAGTCTCGTCCTGCGTGTTGCAAGAGCATTGAATATTGCACACTATTCAGTCCATTTAAAATCTTAGCCAGTGTAATTGTATTGATCTACTTAAGTGTGTACTGTTACCTACTAGAGCTATTGGACTAAAACTAGAGTTAAGACTTTCATAGGTATGTTTTAGGATCATGAAGTTTTCATTTGAAATTCTTCCCTCACAAAAATGTACTGAAATCACAAGAAAACTTACGTACAGAGTAGAATGGTAAAACATAGTAGGAAATATAGGAAAAGATGAAAGACCAAAGTAAATTTAGTATAAGACAGTAAAACTGTGGGAAAATTTGCCAGTTCACTTTTCAAATGTTTTTTTTTCAATGAAGTTCTTCAAATAATTGTTAAGACTAAAACTGTTGAGACTACAATATTTCCTTTTACTGTAGCTAGCTTTAGTATCAGGCTTTATAGCGAAGGGTCGTGGTCTGTAAACTCCCAGTCCAGTGAGGAGAAGTAATAAATTTGGCTCCTTGCTGCCAAACAATATCTCTGTTTTTTACTTATGTTTAACTTGTTAGTCCACAGTCTTAAATAGGTTTGTAAACTGACCCACAAAATCAGCTGGTTGGTGTACAAATACAGCCTGGCATCCAAAGATGTTTGCTGGAACTAACGGGCACTGATTCACAGTAAATTGACTAGGAGTTTATAGTGAAAGGGATTTTAAAGTGGACTTTTTATTGAGTCATCATGACAGTCTCGTGAACCAGCTCAACCATCTTAAAACAAGATTTAATGGCAAGTTTAACCACCTTTTCAGTCAGCACAGAGCTGCCTGATTAATGTCTACTGCAATGCATTGTGATGTATGGCTCAGGGCAGTGCAGTGGTGAGTGGTGAGAGAAAGTTACAGTGCAGTCAGGCAAGAGAGTGACTCAGTCTTAAAAAGCGATGCGTGACATTCAGTTTTCTTAACTGCCTCAGTCTTTTCACATTCAAAAAGAATACTTTTTTTAAAAAAAGGCAGACGGTACAATTATTTTGATCAAGCATGTGCCATGTTCTATAAGTTGCTACTTTGGGATTGAACAAAGCATCACTCAAAAGAATGAATATTCCCCAGTGCCTGACACCCAGTTCTGCTGGATCACTCTTGTTTCATAGACAATGAAAATAGTCCGGCTCGTCAGACATTTTGACAAATTGTTTTCCCAAAATGCTGGAGAGGGCTCTTTGTTCTCTGCTTTTAGGCCCTTTTTCAGTACTGCTGAGATCTTTCTGAGCTTTAGATGTCTGGGTGCTGTCAGCGGGTGCTGGCACACAAACACTCCCACAGGTGTGCTGTTTAACTGCCTTCATTTTCTCCCATTTTATGCGGCGCCCTGTTGAGTGAAGTCTGTCAGCACTCCGAAATTACGAGATGTTAGTCCTCCTACAGCACAATCCAGCCTACAGAGCTGTCTTTGTGTTAGAGTACTGGGACACTTGTGGTGTGCACTGAGGACAGTTAATCTCAGCTTGAGCCATTGTGCTGAGGAAGAACTAGCAGGGGATAGGAGAGATAAACCCCCCGGCAGACAGAAACTCTTGTATCCCAATCAAACACACGCAGAAAGCAGAGATGGGGGAGACTTCACTATGGTGAAGACTAAATCTCCACTGCAGCATTAATCACCATAATCATGAGCATTTGTATTAAAAAAATATTTTAAATTAACAAGAAAATTATGTGGACAGGGGCTGTGGTTCACATAATGCATGTTTCTCATTGTTATATCAACCCAAGTAGGAACACATGACAATTGTCATACACGCGAACATACCCATTCACTTACACCCATCCCTGCACAGAGCACAGCAAGCTGACATGGCACGGGAGGAAATACTTCAGTTTAACACCATTTATTAAAGCAGACTTGCTTGATACTGCTGTGAAGTGTAGTGTTTCTGAGTTTTACTGTGAAATGATGTGGAGCTCTTTTCTATATCCTTTTCTGTCTCGGATGTAGTTAAGTGTACTAAATAGTCACATGTATTTTCAAAAATATTTACTGATTCGGGCTTTGTAGCATTCCTGAGCCAAGGTTTTTAAATACAATTATTGACTTAAGATGTGAAGGATGGTGTTCTGAAATAAAAGTCCAGGGCACATTAGTGTGATTGTTTTTTCTTCAGGAAAAGGCTACTGGAAAGTGAATAATTACTTTTCATAGATTCCACACTTTTATCTCCTATGCATGTGTGGCTCTAGTTTAAGCTAGCTGCCTTGGCCTGCAGTTGCCTAGATACAGTTTACAGCCTGTGCTAAACAGCATAGCAGAAAGGGGCTAGTCAGCACAGCCTCCCCTTTGCAAAAGCATTGGTACACTACATGTAAAAGCCATACAGACAAACAATGGATGAGAGACGGGCCTATTTGCAAGACTTGTTTTGCTGAAACACATAACCCAATACACACAACAAAAGAACAATAAATTAGCAACCAGACTGCAATATCCTCTTTTTAATCTGTTGGGTGCCTAACTGGACCTCTATTTGTCGGCCCTGGTAGTTAATCAGTATCCTGTAAAATACAATCACTCCTGCTTTTTTAAGATTTCAGCTCAAGGATGTCTTCTGTCTACTGAATCCTTTAAAAACCCAGAGGGCATCTGTGAAAACACAACTGTGCGGCTCCTCTGAAGTTATGTTAATAGAACTCGCGCGCAGGCAGGCTAAAAATGTTTTATGCATGAATCAATGAGAATATACATCACAGACTGCGAGGCAAACTGCATTTTCTTTATGAGAATGCTAGTTTTGTGCAGCGTAAATGTAATCAAAAACAGAAATTGTGCTATTTTTTAGAACATTTCTCTAAGGGATTTTTTAAGGAACTGAATTATCTATCAAAACGATGGTATCCATGCAGTTTATTATTTCCTGTCCTCTGTTGTCAGTCTTATTTAAGAATAGAGAAACATTACAAAATCACCGCCATTAAAAAAAAAATTGCTTGTTTTCCACTTCCACAGAGTACAAGCGTGTGATTGATGCTACCATTGCTGGGGACAACTACCGCTGTTGGCCATCCTATCAACATGAAGGCTGCCTGCTATCAGTCTTCAGTGTCCGCGAGGCCATTGGCGTGTGTGAAAGCCACGCCCAGTGCCGAGCCTTTGTGATGACCAATCAGACCACATGGACAGGTGATCCCCACCTCCTCCCCTCTCCTACACAGTCTCTGAGTGTAACATGCCTTTCATTCTCATTGGCTGTGTGTGCTTCTGATTGAGTAGGCAGTAACTGTGTAGTACTTATAGCATTTATGCATGGGTGTGAAAGGTTATCAGGTTCTTGTACCTAACATTTGTTTGTGTTAAGGAGACAGTTTTGCTCTGCTTAAATTGATTATTTGTGTTGGTTGCTGAAGATAACAGTGCATAATATATAATTCTATTGTGTTTGTGTATGTATTACTATGTGAGTGGATTCTTCATTTTCTTATTGTGTGAAACTTCTTTTATGCAGCTTGTAATCTCCCTCTGTATTTCTATTTTGTGCTTTCCTAATTCAGTATCACCAACTGTTAGTTGAATCAGCACTGTTCCAACCAGCTGTACTGCAAACGAAGGAAGCCCTTGCCAGCACTGCCTCACTGAATCACAGTGATGTGTGTGCTACAGTCTTTCATGTGCTTCCAAGGGGAATAAGGAATCCTGGTCGCATGTCTCTAATGACACAACTGAAAATGTTGAAAGTGTGTTACATTGATCTTCAGTGTTGTGCATGTTGCTGTTAAGCAGTCCAGTATCTGACTTGCCCCTCATACTGTACTGTACATCCACTCTCTGAAGTTCAGATATTTTAATAGAAATTCGTTTGAGTTGAGCTTAAAAGGCATCTGCATTTTGCTTTGACACGGCTAATCACTACAGTGTGTAATGTCAAAGGCACTCTTTTATGCTTAAAACAGAAAAGTACAAGAATGAAAAGTAGTGCATATTTACTAATAGTAAGCAAAGAGGTAAAACTGAAAGCAGACTAGTCTTTTGAAAGACTCGTCTTTCAACAGTCAACAAAACATCTTCAATTATTTTGTTATAGCAAAAAAAAGTATTCAGATTTTATGTCTTGATTTTTTTTGCATTGCACATTTAGTACTTGAGTATTGCTTGTCCTGCTCAAGGCAGAATATCGGTAAGGCAAATACAATACCAAACAAAGTTAGGAGACCCCCTTGGTTGGTCCATATTCTTATGTTATATATATTCTGGATCTTAAACATAATTAGATCTTAATGAAAGTCTTAATAAAAGATGAAGATAATCTCAATAAACCTGTAATACAAAAACTAAAGATAAGATGGATTTGAATTATTAACAAACTCATTCAAATATAAATTTCCTGTGAATAAGTCTGTGATCTGTAACTGATGACACTTTCTTGAGCAGCAATAACTTTAACCTTTTACTGAAATGGTCATCTTTTAGGGATTTTTGGGGGGGGATTTTGGTTTACAGAATCAGTGACATTTGAGGGTTTTCTTGCATGAACACCTACTTTAGGTATGGCCATAATATTTCAAAGGGGTTTAGCTCTAGACTTTGATTTGACCAATCCAAAATGTAACATTTCTTCTTTTTCAGCAATTATGTTACACAGTGGCTTTGCTTATGTGTTTAGGATCATTGTCCTTCTGCATGACCTACTTTTAGCTCACGTTCAGTGAGCGAATGGATGGCTTGATATGCTCCTCCTGAATCTGCTAATGCCGGATTCATGGCTCTGTCCACGGTGGCAAGCAGTTGGGGGTGCTGAGGCAGCAATGCAGCCCTGATCCATGTCTGTCAGGTGGGATGAGGTTCTTCAGTTAGAGGGCAGTGTTTGGTGTTCACCGCATACAAGTTTTTTCATTGGGGTCAAAATGTTCCAACCTACTGTATGTCTCTTGTATCCAGACAACATTCTTCCAGTGGTCTTGTGGATTGTCCAGGTGCTTTTTGGCAAACGTGAGATGGGCAGCAATGTTCTTTCTAGAGAGCAATGTTTTTTTTTCTGGCTATCCTCCCATGAAATCTATTCCCGTTCAGTCTGCTCCTGATGCCTGAGGCATGAACACTAACATTTACCACAGTAAGGGAGGCCAGCAAATCCTTAGATGTTATTCTGGGGTTCTGTGTGACTTCCTGGATGATGGAGGAGATCTTGCCAGGAAGGCTGCCCCTGGGTAGGATCACCATGGCCTTGAATATTTTCCATTGGTAGATCCGTCTGTCTGACAATGGATGGAGTAATGGATGAATATTCATTTATTTCTGCTTCATACACCATTGTGTCTCAGAGGACATTGCATTGATAAATATAAACCCTTTTGGCTATTTAAGACTAGACTGTTTTCAATTAAATAATGGACTCCTGGTAAGAAGTTGTAATTCCCATAATTATGGTGGGGGTTCACAAACATTTTCTCCGTGCTGCATGTGAGGGTTGGAGGCCACTGCAGGTTTGTGGTGAAAGAGTTGCCCATCACCGTCTCAGACATGTCTGAATGATGTAAGTGCGAGGGGAGAAGTGGGCAGAGTACTTTTCCCGGTGTTTTTGTTGCTGTGAGTGTGCTGTTGGAGTGTAGTGTTTCACTGGGTGCTGTTCTCAGGCTGTGCTGGGAGACACCCAGGGACAGTAATGACCCCGCCGTGAAAGACAACTCCCTGATTAAACAGGCTTTGTGTCGATGGATGGCTGCAGTAATAGCAGCCTCGCCACCCTCCGTCTTTCATCAGGCCTCTCCTTCTCCCACAAGCTCCCTAGTTCATGTTCAGCTGCACAAGGAAGCCTGGCTCAGCCACTTAATTAAACCACACAGCTGAAAGGGAGACGTCAGCACCACAATCGCTAATCTTTATTGAAACAGGCTCTACTGGACCCAGAGCACTTTCACGTGCCTGGTTACTTTTTCCACTTCTTTTTCTCCCCTCTCACTCCTTCTCGGTCTACCTCTTTAACTTTCTCTGACCAACTCAAGTCTGTCGGAGCTGAAGGAATGGTTTTAAGGGAAAAGGGAAAAAAGTCTTTGTATATTGTGAGCCATTTGCACCTTGCTGTTTGCACAAAGTACATAATAATGCTAAATTAACATTCCATTTTTACAAGAGCCCGAGACTCCATTCCTTCGTTTTGTATAGTAAATGATTTCTTCAGCTTTCTCTGGGTGTCTGGCGGTGTGGTATATACATATTGCATTACATGACATGGGATATTGCTGTTGCAGGTAAAATTACCTTCCTGGAATAACATTCTGTGCAGCAGGAGCAACGTCACAATGTTGTATCGCTGTGCTGACTTCTGTCACTACTGCAACACTACGATATGAAGAACTTCCTCACAGAAACAGTTTCAATATTTAGCTGCCATTGTTATGTCTCTTCTTTCCTTTATCATTTTTCTGTAGAAATGAATTGAAAACAGCATGATTCCCAAAACCTAGTGTTTCTCTGGCTTTTTATTTTTTTTCTTAGTTTTGCATACACTAGAATTATGTCAGCATCTAGACACACATACACAGACACCCATACATCTGGAGCTCAAAAACATGTTTAACAGCAATATTTCAGTCCAGCCATAGCTTTGTTGCACATGTGTACCTTTTAGCTGCCTTGAGAAATGGGATTGTGACTCTCCCTCCCCCTCCTCATCCTCAGGTCACCAGCTTGTGTCCTTCAAGACAGGCTCTGCCAGCCTGGTGGCAGCCCCAGGGAAGGTGGCCTTCCTGAAAGCGACTAGTTGACAAGGGTTCAGCGTGACGTGGATCAAACACAGCAGCCTGGAGCGACCCTGGGAGTTCCTGGGCGCTGGAGACAGAGACAGAGCGGAGAAGGAGCAGAGATGGAGGCATGAATTGAGAGAGGGTGGGGGATAAGGTGGCACCCCCTTGCACTATTTTTCGAAGAAACTTGTCTCTGAAGTGTCAGACTTACTCAGCAGAGAGACTGAACCAGGAGATCATGTGCAATACTGCCGGTTGGAAAATGTGATAATTATTCTGATTAGTATCATTCGTATTGTTATTGCTCTTAGTGTAATTCATTTGTATAAATACTATTTTTCATGTTTTACTGTCAAAGAGTTAGACAGCTCCCATTCCTTAGAAGCCTTTGCAGAGGTGCAAAGTGCAGAAAGTGCATGTATTGGGATGGCGTTGACATTTATAAATCTTTTCTAGCAAGGGGAGCTGTAAGCATTTAAATGGTACATCTGATACATGTGGCAATCTCCTGTTTCGGGTTGCTCTTTATGCAGGTACTGTTAAGTGCCAGGGCTTGATTCTTTGTGTTTTGTGCTCTTCAGTTTGTGCTCTACAGTAGACCCATCTGCATCTTTGCCCAGTATTTGTTGTTGGTTCTATCATTGCCCCCTTGAGCACTTCTTCTATTGAAATCTGAGTGTTTGATGTTTAGGAGGTTTTCAGGAAATTGGTTTGCTAATCCATGTTCTTGTGCTGTGAACCTTCTTACTGTTATTTTTTTCATGTTTTACAGTGTGCTCACCTCATTATTCAATAGTGAGATTGTGTTTTGTCATCTTTGAAAATTTTAAACGAAATACTGTATATTCAAGCCATTTTTAGAGGCTTACATCAGTGCTGGCAACCTTACCAGATGAAACCGGACATGCGCAGTCGATGAAGTAAATCTCACTGGCTTTACAATACTGGAAAACAATCAGACAGATGTAGCTCATGATACAGGAGCACTGCCCATAGCCGACACAGATAATCACTTGTCTTTAATAATGTCTTTTTGTGCTCTTTGATTTTTTTTTTCCTAGCAATCCAAATTTCATTCTCAGCTGTATTTGCTTTGGGAAATGTTTTGGAAGTCTAAAGAATCCTTTGTTCTAAAAAAGATTATCTTTCTTTCCAAAGTTTCTATATGCTGTATATACAGAACAGGTCTTAGAGAAACACATTCATAATCTTTTATTTTTTCTTGAATATGGATTTAGTGTTTATGTTGTATATTGTACTACCTGGGGAATCATGCTTTTAAGTTTTTTTGGTTTTGTATCTCCTTCTTGACCAAATTTCATATTTATGCATTACAGTGTAAAAATATCACTAAGATCTATAATTTAAAACAGACAATGCTTCTTCAGAGCATTGGCAGTAAAGCCCGAAGCAGTAGTTTCACAGACCCCACCTAGCCCTGATCTTGGGCTACATAAATATTTTAGATGAGAGTGTCCAGACTGGTGCTGATTAGAATCTATGAAACCAGTCTTAAAAATGTTATTTAAGAACATCAGAGCGAATGTGTTAACGGTGAATATAAAACATCAGGTTATTTGGCATATTGTCAGCCGTTTCTGAAATATATTTTCCAGGGCAGGGTTCCCTTCATATAGTGTTCTCTGAGGTAAAACTGAGAAGTGACATGAGGATGAATCAAGGATTTAAGTTTCCAAAGGAAATGAGAAATGTATATTTGACTAGGCAACAGATCTTGCCATGAAGATTTGCTTTCAGTGAAAGCAAAGAGCAAAAAAATACAACAAAATATTAATTTGCCATCTCTTTTGTTTTGTTGTGGCTTGTATTGATATTTGTTATATATAATGATAACATTAATTATGATGAGATATATTGTTTATTTTTGTATGGAAAAATAAAAATACACGTGCTGTGTGTTTGACAGCTAAAAGCTGTAAATGGTGTGCCTGTCTGTGTCTTAACTTTCAGTTTCAAAGGTTTAAAGTGGATATAAGTAGCAATGTCACTCTTAGTGGCTTAAATAGTCTTTCATGCCAGTGTCAAAACCCCTGAAATTTGTAGCCACAGAAATGGCTACACATTTTGCACAAGGTTTCTAAAACCTAAACCAAACTTGCAGACAGCTTTTAATGAGAAAGATTACACATCCAATTGAATGCATTTCTTTTTTATATATATATAACCTCAATATGGGGGGAAAATGCATTTTAATTCCAGTTATTACCTGTACATATCTTTTAACATTTCATTTCTTGTTTAAATTACAATTCTTATTAATAATAGTAGTAGATAGAGTTGTGGTAGTAGCCACTGTAGTAGCAAGAAGTATTATGTAAGGCAAAAAGAACTGAGTCTGATTCTAACCCATGCATCCTGTGTTTGAACGCTATCTGATGAGAGGTAGGCTGGGGCCCCCAGCAGGCCCAACTACCAGGATTAACTATGCTCTTGGCTTTCCCCAGTCAGAGCTCTTTGTCACGGTGGCTTTGGGGATAGAGAGAGACCAAGCTGAGCTGAGCTTTTGGAAAGCTGAAAACACAGACGTTTGGCCAAAGCTAACAGTTCCTGGGCTGTAGTACATCATTAGAGTTCTCAAAGGTTTATTGTGATAGAGGAGACATGCGCGGCGTGAGCCAGTGATTTGTTTTCTAAACATGGAGACTGGAATTCCTGCAGAGTTCCCAATACAATCTGTGTGATAGTGGCTGTCAGTAGACCATTTCAACGTACATGTAGTCTGTGTACCTCAATAAATGCATTAAGCTCTGTAATTTATTGCTCCTCCTGTATTAGGTGTTTAAATTTCGCGTGACAGTGTTTTGGGGTATGGCTTAAAGAGAAAAGCCAAGACTTCAGCAGACACTTCAGGGCTTCCAAAAAACTGTAACACATGGGTAATTCGAGATGTGTATTTTTAATTTCCACTCCTTATGGGATATTTCCATCAGAGTGTGAGTGTGTGTGCTTTTAAATTAAACAAAATGTTATAATTGTGAAACCATTCCAGATTTCAAGCCTTGGGCTTGGAGTGCTGGCACTGCTGTCAGTCCATCTGGCATCACCTTGGTCGACTGCCCAAAACAGCTGTAAGAGGCGGAAGGCAGGCCGAACCAGACACCCCACAGCTCCCTCCAGAGCACATTAACTGTTACTCAGAAGAGCCAAGCCTGTAAATGCTAGCAATCTCTTATTCACCTCAATTGGCCACCCAGGGGGATATGTATCTCTTAACCGCACATCACATCACTGACAGTCAGAGCCTTGTCCAGTTTTTCTCTATTTTGATATGTCACTGTTTGAAACCCCTTTTTGTATGTTCTTTCTTTATTCACAATCCTACCTTTTCTCTGGTTCCTAAGAACATAGTAATGGAATGATTAACATGACTTTGCATGCCTGTATGTTTTGAATTTATTATTTCAGTCTTCAATTATTTAAATCCTGTTTTCCAGGAGAAGTGCAGGTGAAGGTGAAGGGGCTGTCCTGTTGTGTGGCAGAGACCATTGACTAATGTTATTCTGAAAGGAAAAGGAAAGTGTGTGGTTTCAGATTTCTCAGAAAATCTCTCAAAGCTTCAGGAAGTCTTGATTGATGCCGACTATGAGTGCCACTGATTGCTGTGGATATCAAGACATTCAAGCTAAACAATGCGGCGTTCAACCTGCAATTAAATTATGCACAATGAGCAAAGTCAGAGTTTTGTCCAAAGATCTAAAGAAAACGATTATTGGCTTCAATAGCTCCAGTGTTGGCTAAACAAATCCTTATGAGTGTCTTTCTTTTTTCTTTAGGAACTCCACTTTCTTCCCTCATTTCAAAGACAAACTTGCTACATTAATTGCTGTTTCTGAATTGTGTGTGCCATGTGATAGACTGGTGTCCTGTCCAGTGTCCAGTACTGCCTTGAACTCTGTGCTTCCTTGACAGACTACAGGTTGCAGAGACTCTTACCAGAAACAAACAAAAAAAAACTTTCTATTAATGGATGATAAATGGATGAACACAGAAGCAAAACACTCGCCACATCATCATAGGGAAAGCCGGTTTGAAGATCTAACACGATATGATCATCCTCAATAACTGTAGTGACAGCCATAGAACTCAGAGACAGAAAAGAAATCATACTTTACTGTAATATTTTAGCCAACATTTGGTGACTTGTGTCAAGAAACTAAAATGTGGTTGCAAATTAATCTTACAAAACCATTGTGTTGTTACCCTTGTGAACTTGTAAAAGGTCCAGTGACCTAGTGACTGAATGAGTTCTTGGTTTTTTCATGTGAATCTCCTAACACCTGTGGTAAAAACTGAAGAAAGCAGGCTGTGGAATCTGGAGGAGCTGGAGAGGTGGTCAGACATCCCAACTGAGAAATGTAAAAAGCGAATAAAAAAGGCTGTAAGGCATGCCTTCTTATGGCTATCAGATTTCACAACATATTTATTGCTGGGGTATGAATAAATCGGAATATCATGAATGTAGAACTTTACTGGATTTATAAAATCTTGGAAGACATACAAGTATTATGTTTTTGTTGGAATCAAAACATATTGAATATAAAACTGGATATTCATTTCATCAAATTGTCACTGATATCTTCCCTGTTATACAGAAAACCTTTTGAGTAACCCATTGCGCTTTTCGAGAAATGCCCTGGGATTTTTAATGTCCGCATAAAGTCTGGTCCTCGGTTTTACGTCTCATACAAAGGACGGTGTCTTTCTAAACTATAGTGTCCCCGTCTTTATACTGGGGCATCAGGACCCACACAGAGACCTCAGGGTGAGCGCCCCCCTACTGGCCCCTCTAACACATCTTCCAACAGCAGCCTTCCAATTGTCCACCTCTGACTTTCGTCCTTCATCATTCCTTCTCATGCTTCACACTGTCCCACACTCGGTCCCTCCACCCCACAGTTCCTGCAGGAGCTGGTGCTGTTGCTCTGCTCCCTGCCCATCTTCTCTTCCCACTAACACAAAACATAACTTAACATCACTTTATTAGCCCTATACAATTTCTTGCATTAGGAATTTGTCTTTTCACAGACCCCAGGTTGCTCTCCATGAGACACACAGACAGGGAGAGAAGCCTGGGGTCAGAGTGCAGAGTCAGCCATTGTACAGCACCCTTGGAGTATCTGGGGTTAAGGGCCTTGCTCAGGGGCCCAGCAGAGTAAGATTCCTCTGTCAGCTGCGGGATTTGAGCCTGCGACCTTCCAGCCACAGGCGCAGATCCTTAGCCACAGAGCCACCGCTCCACCCCACTAGCCGCCTTTTCAAGCATGACCGGATCCTGACTCCTTCAATCTGCGGTGGGGTGGCGCCTCGTAGCTCCATCTCGAATGAGCAGCTCCTCGACCTCTACCTCTCCACTCTCCACGGAAGAACAACAGGCTCCCCGCAGTCGCCATGCTGTCTGCTCTTCTCATCCAGCCCCTTCCAATGTCGTCACCCCTCCCCAGAGCTCCCATTAAAACAGTCACCCGGAAATACAACCCAGCTGGGTACCTGCTCTGACATTCAGTAAGCACTGTCGCACTGCGCTTAAAAGAAAAACTGAACTTCAAAGACTCAAGACTCATCTCTGTGGCGAAGAAACATCTGAAGGGATCAGTATAAGTAGAAAACAGCTGTATTCCTTGCCTAGCTCAAGAAGACAGTCGGAATTTTCTTTTTAGAGACAAAATTTGAACGAGATACAAAAGTTCACGGCTTTATTTCTCCCTTGCTCCATCGCAGACAGTGCAGCCCATACATGTGAAAAACTCTATTCAGGTTTATCTTTTGTTCTTAAGTAGAATCTAATGCTACAGTAATGATAAAGCCGTAGATGAGTACAACTGGATGAGAAACTACTGTTTCTGCTTTTTAATGGACTTGTGCTGCAGTTAAGTACCAGCTGTGCTCCAGATGAGGTTTGTTTTTCATTGCAAATAAAATCCGTCCAGGAGTCTCCCAGCAACACAAGGAGGTAAAGGAGACCTGCTGAGCTGTAGACTTGAGTGGTTAGATAGAGTATTGCTGAAGAGTGGCAGCAGCGTGGACAAGGTGGAAGGCCACATTTCAAAAGAAGATCTTTGCCTAGGAAAGTGGAACGGCTTTGATGGAAGAGGAAGAAAACAAACAGAAAGCAATGGGAGAGGTTGGAGGGAAATGTAAAAGGAAATACGAGAGAAGAGAGTGACATACAAAGAGAGAATCTGAAAACAAACGGCCTTCTAATATGGGGGGGGGTTGAGGCACCATCTGTGTTTTATTGGAGTTGGAGTTATGGATTTCCCTGAAGTAAGGGCAGCCTGGGGATAGCAGCCGCCAATGAGTCAGCGCCTGTGGCGGCTGGAGCCCACAGGCTGATAATGAGAAGCATGCGCTCTCACTGGCTAGGCAACCAGGGGTCCTGGGAGGTACAGTAAGGTGAGGGATCTCCAACATCCCACACCCCTTCTTCAGCTCTGACCCCTTTGCACCCCTTTGCATCAGTCACCCCAAGTCCACCTCTCTACCATGGAGCTTTGATCTTTGCATAAATGAAAAGTTCTGCTCGGGCTTCAGCATGCGAAGGGAGCGCATAAGCACCAGCTGATAGTGCTGCCATCGCCAATGAAACTAGACACAAGGGATGCATGGTATTTTTCTTAAATGCAGAACATTTTTTGTTTTTAAGGTGTAATAAAGGAGTAATTATAGGTTTATAACATGGCATCTGCTAAAAGTACAAAGTCTGGGACTAAAGTTCTGTCACAGGATATATAAGAAGGAGACCATAGCAGCACAGCAAAGAATCAGTCATTATAATCACTGTATTAGACTACGGTTGTAGGGCTCTCATACTGAACAGAATACCAATGGCCTGAATACGCTAGGCTTGTGAGGGCCTGAAATACAGAGAAATACTATACGAACAAGCTACAATAATTTACAAGAAAATAAGTTATTCCTAAAAGGGAAAACATTCTTGCAGGGTTTATTGCAGAAACCATGTACAATAACTCCACTCCTCCGCCTCTGTGTTCCAGGGGTAAGTCTTTCCTGATAATGACAGTAATTAAGATGGAGGGACTTGCATGACTAAACCAAACAGGACCTGGCACCTACACCAAGGCCTGGCACAGGAACATGCAGGCTCAGGACTGGCTGAAAGATTATGTTGCACATTAGGCCAAGCTAATAAGTAGCTTGGTCCTCCAAGGGATGTTTTATTTTATTACTCAGGCAATTAGGAGTCGTAAATACAACAGTGTTGCAACCATAAATTAGCAAATGCTCTGTATGGGAGTGAACCTGCCTCACGCAACCCAGCTAATGTGATATCGCCCAAGAATCCTACCTGTACACTCAGTTCTCAATCAGCGAGGGGATGTTTGCTTTTCATAATGTATTTTTTCTGTAGAGTTCATGCTGTACATGTGCGAAAATGGCTTGCATGCATTGGATGAGTTAAGCAAGCCTGGTAAATTATGCATTATTTTTTCTTTCTGTGTTGAATCCCTTTGGGCTTTCATATTCACTTTATGGGGTTTGTTGAATATTTTAGTTGAAAAGCAAATAAGACTGTTTCATCCAGTTTATCCTCAAAAGAAAATAAACATGAGGCTGTTAAGAGAGAATATGTCGACGAGTTTACCTTTTGAGTAATACATTTAGTCAGATTAAAAATATTATTTTCTGTGTGAAGCTGGTGAAGTGAAGCAAAGCAGAATCACTTCAAGACAGCAGGGAATGCTTTGGTGTTTGTGTAATTTAAATAGTTTTCACCTCAGAGAAGCTCAGTATTTGGACTTGTGTCTTTGTTAACATATTAACCAAGTGTATATTTTATGGTCATGTACAAGGGTAAATTACAAGACAGAAATTTACAATACACCCCATCTGAGCCTAAGGTCGTTAATAAGGTCTAAGGTTTAAAAGAGTCTAAGGTATAAAGCTTTTAATACTCAGCACTGATTATTTTTCTTTTGAGTCCTAATATACTGTTCGCACTTCTTTGTTACTCTCGTAAATTTAGCAAACTGTATTCTGACCTTTCTAAAGTTCTTTAAGGTAGAGGGCCCTGTATAAATCAGAAACTGATTGTGTGAATGTGCCTGTGTCTTGGTGTTAATGTATGTGTCAGGGGTAACAGTACTGCTAGACCCTCAGGCTGATGCTTTGCTTTAAACTAGTGAGCTTGTTCATTGTTTGTGTTTCTCCTGTCCAGAACCCAGACACATGGTCTCTGTCAGGTTGTGGAGCTCCTGGGAGGACTGTCTGTCAAACACAGTCGTGATGGAACACAGAGGGGAGGCAAAGCCACTGACAGAACCCTGAAGCACCTTCACACACCCTGGGGATGAGGCTCTAAACACTGCCAACCCTAACAAGCTGAGCACTCAGAAACTCTAAGGAAACACATTGCCTTGAAAGAAAAGAGTTACGCAATGCAGTTGGTTTTTGTTAACGGAACACTAATTTTCTTAAGGCTGCTTCAGCAAAATTGCATTTAAGGGCATAGTTTTTTGAGGGCAATGTTTTCTTGATTGTTTTTAATAAGAAATTCAGTGGTACGATTTACTATATGGCAAAGGCAACAAAGCTGGGGCCAAGCCTTACCTTTAAAATGTATTAGAAATTGTAAATTAATATGATGAGTGCCATTTCATGCTAAATATTTCATATGCAGGAGATAACTTGTAAAACTGTAACAGTGCACATTTTCCATTTACAGTTAACAAGTTTTAACAAAATGATTGACATCACACCAATATTAATTCTACTCTCACTGGTAATTCTAATTCTGTATTAATTTCATTCTATGTTACACACAATCCTGGTGAAAGTGTTTTTGTAATCGTCAAATATATTTGCCACAATAATTGAGTAACATTTTTATGGCTTGCAGACAGTATTATTTTATTTACAGACTATCCCTCAGGATAAGGATGATTATCCTCAGTGAGCTAGTATTAGTCTGAACAGGTCAATAAGGGATGCACACACTCTCTGGCAGGTTGAGCAGGTGATGCCTTGGTAGACATCTGCTCATAGTATGTTCTCTTCAATGCTCTCATTTTGTTTCCTTATTCTGACATTGTGAGCTCTGAAGTGCCGCCCCCCTTCCCAGATTTTCTTCCTCCATCTGGTTCAATCAACCGCCGTAATCTGCCAGGACGTCATTTAAATCAAGCCTTTATTTCACGTTTGCTTTTACCATAGAATTGAAATGCACATCCTGGCCTCCTCTGGGATGAATGCCTTGACAAAACCGGGAGAAGTGAGCTTTCGTTAGGAGTGTCAGGTGGTGAGAGGTGGCTCTTAGAGAAATTGTTGATGAAAGAGTTGATGGAAAAAAAAAAACTATAAAATGAGGCACACCTGGGCCAATCGAGTAATTAGCACTCAAAGAGTGGCATTCCACATGAGGAAAAGGAGCTGATAGGACAGTCTCTGTATGGAATTAGCCACACCTCGGAGTTACTTAAGAGGGATATGAGAAAGGCCAGGAGGAAACAGGTCTCAGGTTGAGTATAGACTTCAGCCTATAGGGAGGGAGAGTGAATGCTTTAGAGAGAGGTTTTAGAAGTACTAGGGTGTGCTGTTCCCCATGTCTGTGGGGCTTAGTGAATGAGTGATACTTGAGAAAATATAGTTTAGATTGTACTGAGAGCTGCCTGGTGGTTTGTTTGCCAGGCTTCATGTGCTCCTGGGGAACAGTCAGCTGGATAAACCAGGGCTGACTGGTGTTGGTATCTAGAGGTGTGTAGAGTAGTGTACCTGCTCCCCACAGCTGAAAAAAATCTAGATGGCGGGTTGAGTCCTGAGTACTCCCAAGCTTTACCATTGGCAAATGAACAGTCCTGGAGAGAATGAAGTGAGAGGGGGAAACGCAAACTGATGCTGTGTCAGGGGTGCAGATCTTGGCTACAGAGATGTCACTGGCCAAATATGATCAGGCTGGAGAGTGATGAAGTTACTGATTGTCTAGGGCTTGGTGAAAATGAATATAGAGTTGAGGTGATATTAGTGAAGATGGTGATTGGGTGACATGGAGTGAGTCTAAATGAATGCTTGTGCCTGGTAATGAGTGAAGAATTGAGATCTAATCAATATGATGTGCAGTTCTTAGTGATTTAATGAAGATAAGGGGTGAGGCTAGTGATTTTGAGTAGAACCAAGTGAAGACTAACCTGGAAGGAAGAACACACAGATTTTCCTGGGGGGGGGGAGGTCTGCAAGATGACAGTCCACTGAAAATGTGAAAAACTAAGTGGTGCTGGGGAAATTAAGGGTGATGTGTCACAAGGAGCTAGGAGTCGGGCATCTGGATGACATGACCATGCAATGAAGCAGATGGCAGGTTTCTTGTATGCCTCGGCGAAGATGTTGACGATCTTCTATCAAGGCACTGTGGCTAGAGTACTAACAGTACCATATTCAGCCAAATATAAGCTGCACCCAGGGATTTGGGAATTGGGGGAGGGGGGGAGACTTTATGAAGCACATGTTACATTTCTGAGTTGAAATGGGGGAGAGGTCTTGGGTTTTAAATGTAGGAAGATGAAGAGGTGTAAAAGACAAAAGACAGTAAACTCCCTCGTATCTGGAAGAAATGTGGGGATGGGGTTCCAGGTATGAGGACTTCTTGGATTGATAAGATTAAAGCAGACTGATATGTAATGTCACTTAGCCTAAAGCAAATTAAGACAACACTGCAGTGATAAAACCCATTCCTCCTCCTGAAAAGCATCCAGGCATGGGATGCTCTGGATTCTTACATGAGTGTTTAGCTTTGTAGCCGTCTCAAGGGCTTAAAACTTTATCGTATGTGTTGTGACTGCAAATCCACTCTGAACTGCTTTCCAGTCTGATTCTCATGCTGTTTAGCACACAGGATCACCTCCTCCTTTAGCACACAAGTATGTTCATTTTGGATACAAAATTAATAAAATCTAAAGTTTACGTACAAATTGTTTTTTTAATACCACTTGTTGGTGACAACACAGCAGATCCAAGCAGAATGGCTGTCTGTTAGAGTATGCACAGGTCAGCACTGTGGTGGTAAATATGTCACCAACCAAATCAACTGAATTTGTTTTTACTTGTATTTGATTATTTTAATCCACAGTCCAAATTATACCACCCCTAAATTTGGGGGGAAAAAGTGGCTTATATTCAGGTAAATATGGTAGTTTGGAGAGTACTTTTAGTTCTGGACTGGGGTTCAAATTTAAATCACTAGGAAATGTTGAAGACAGAGTTGGGGCTACGATACACATCAGTGAGGATTACTGCACCTTGCAAAGATGCATATTTTCAGCATCACAAAGGATGTTAACTTTCAGAAATTCATATTCCAGGATAATTTTTGTCGAGTCAAAGAATGCTGAGAGGTTGTCTCTTCAATTGTGCTGTAAAGTTCATGTTGGGTATGCCTCTTGAAGCTTGAAAACTCTGGGAGTTCTTCAGTGAGTCAAATGAGATGATTTGGGGAGATTGTTTATGAACTTGCCTGCAATGGACAACAGAGATTGTCATAAGCGGATTAGTCTCCTTCCTTGAAAACTCTCACAATCATTGGAAAATCATTTCGATTACAACATTGAAGAAAGGAGAAATTTGACTGCAGAAATTGCAGAGGGATCAAAATCTCATGGTTCCAGTAGGGAGGGGGATATTGTGATCAACAGCAGCTTTTCAGAAACTGGCAACTAGATCAATGAAAGGACACAGCACAGTAAATGCATTTAAATGTACCCGAACAGTAAAAAAAAGTCTTTATCCAATACAATCCAAAGCACAGTGATGTATAATAAATTCTTTGTGCCCTTAGAAAGGAAACTTGGGTTAAACTTACAAAAGAGTGGGCCTCTCTGTGTTCACTATGGAGACAGAAGGGTGGGTGCCTCCTAGTCTATGTCTCTAAAGAGAGAAATAGTCACTGCACTGATCTACACTGTTCTGAAATGTATTTACATTAAATGGTTGCTGATAACACTGCCTGCATTGTCTATTGATATCAGAATACCACAGCTCCATTTCCATCTGTTTTTTCATTTCTGGCTGTGAGAAAAACATAATGGCGCTCATTGTAGCCATTACTGAAATATAACTGCCTTGATGTGTATGTGAATCTACATATCGGGCTTCAACTAAATGTCTCAGCACCTGCTATGTCTGGTGAGCCTGCTGATACTCTTACATTAGAAATCCTCAGGTTTCAATTGTTTTAATAATTTCCACATTGATCCTGTTTTTTGTAACTGGTCTGGAACCCGTATTCATTATGAGATCTTTGCATATGCTGTTTTAAATATATGAAATATACAAAGAAGAGCAGACTGCTCTGAATCTATGATATCAACCATTTTCGTAAACATCAGCATCTTCACCTCCCTAAATCAAATAAGCAATAAAACTGAACTGGGTGACACCTGCTTTTTATCTTCCCATTCAAGAAGAGACATGGGGAAATTGGTTCAGTGAGTACGGCACAAACAAAACACCACTGATGGAGCCCAAGAGATGAATAATGGCCTGGGTCCATCTTGTTCTGTTTGATGGAGCCGGCTTGGATCCCTGGGGCCACCTGGCAGTCCCCAGCCCCCCATGACTTCCCTCCTGATGTCAGCATGGCGTTCCTGTGGAGCTCACAGCAGACAGCTCTAGCCAGGTACAGTCCCTGAGAGTATAGACAAAAATGTCTTCATCTTTCATTTATGTTCAAATTGTTTATTGGTTTTTCAGGGAAAATAAAGACTATTACATGGTACTATATACAATAATGAATAAAAGTGAACAATCATCATGGCATGAAAGACTGGGCACTTAAACAAACTTTGTAAGTTTCCTCCTTCTGTTATAGACCAGGCATTCCTCCTTTGGAGCAATAGACGTGTTGTATCTTACAGAGACCTATTTATTGATGGTTGTTTTGCCTCATTTGAGCAGCTATCCATCTTTCATTTATGAAATAAATCAATACCTATTTCAGGAAATTTCTGAACAGCAAGCCAAAAACAAGACAAAGTCTTCTTCCTGTATAAAGGGGCACAGGTGCAATTTGAACTAAAGGAGGAAGAAACGGGAGAAAAAACAACTTGGACTAGCAGGACATGCAAATTCCAACCCTGGTACCCTGGGAAACTAAGGGTTTGAAGGAGCAATTTCATTCAGGTCTGAGAGTAGCTCACTGCTATACTCAGGCAATCTAAGCAGGGAAAGAGGGAATGTTTAGTTTAGCAGGGGAATGGATCTGCAAAGCATATACATTGCCATTGTTTATTATTGGAAACCCAGATGCACATTAATTATGATCTGGCTGAGGCTGGGAAACGTCAGGCCCCCAGCTCTGTGTCAATCTTTTCATTAGTTTACATTGCCCTGGGATGCAGCTCCCACAGAAACACATCCTAGAATCTCCAAGCAGGGGAAAAAGGTTTAAATTTTCATGTGAAAAACATAATAGGTAGAAAATACTTACCTCTCTACAATCAATTACACAGATGAATGCAAAAAAGGCAACAGTTTACTTTCATAGTTCCAGGTTAGATGCATTCATATATTATGCATACACAATTTTTTCTAATTAATATATTTGACAACACTTTTCAAAGTTCTACAACCTAAAAGAAGCACATTAAGGCAGATGGCAGAGCTGTAAATTATAGTGAATGCTGCTTTGAAAATGGAATAAGAGTATACATTTAAAATTTAAATGTCTTCGTGCATCAAATGTTGTTAAGCTAATTGCTTTGCGACAACTGTTTCTGTCTTCTCCATGTTGACATCCCTGCAGTGACATAAACATGACACTGTTTACAACGCCCCACGAGGAATAACAACATCCAAGCATTAAGTGAACTGATTATGGAGTGTTTAGTCAAAACTTGACTTAACCCGCTTGGCTGAGGGCTATCCTTCTGATCACAGGAGGAGGAAGCTGGGACCCCCCCATGCAAAGCGAGAAGTGAACAAGGGGGAGCTGCAGAGGTGAAGGTGTGATGCAAAAAGATATATGCAACAGTATACACGTACAGTATTTTAAGTGTTTTAAGAGAGGAAATGATATCAGGAGTGAACGTGAATTACTGACAGCTGAGTCTGTTTGAATTTGGTTGTTTAATAATCTGACATGCACCCATCACACCCACAAAACTCAACACACTACTCAACGAAGCAAACTTTACAAAACCTGTATCCATCGAACACTGTATCAGGATGCCCTGATACAGAAGGACCAATCCCACCCTTCACGCCCTTCCCTCTACCAAACACTTAATGGGGTGCAAAAATGTCCAAGACAAACGCATTGACACTGACCGTACTGTTGAGTTAACTGCTTTTGAATTCCACTCATGTGAATGGTGAGAACACTACTGTCTAAAACATATTCAGGATATAGTCTTCTCCGCTCAGCAGAATAGCCCACCTCATCCCTTTTTTGCACAGGAAACGTGAACTTACGTTGACAAGCATTTATATAATACCACTCTGGAAGCTGTCCAGATCAGCATATTGGCATTCTTGCACTTTCTTTTCTTGCACTTTCAACCTGCTAGGCGGAGTGCAGTGTGATTCTCTGGCAAGGAGCTCATTTCAGTACTCGGCTCTTTTTAAGCTTTGTAGGATTTGTCTTGCATTTTGAAAGACCTCATGTGGGTTAGCTAGTATCAACTGTAAAAACTATTATTGGTATTAAATCATTTAGAGGACATTATTCAATAAACATTACATCATACTGTTTGTACCATATTAATTACAGTATTATTAACATGGAGTACAATGAATGAATGAAAATAAACTCAGAATCATTGCTTCCGTTGATGCTGGCTGGCACTGGCTCCCTCATGACCCTGTTTTGGATAACACATTTAGAAAATGTATGGATGGAATCATTACACTTGGAACTAATGGAGTTGCTGAGGAAAAAAATTAACAAAACCTTGACAGGATTTGCTTTTCACCTAGTTCCACAAGCTTCTTCCACATTCACAGCAAATCTACCGCCGTCACCACAGTTAATATTGACTATAATAACTCTTTATATATCACAATGAGTAGTGAGCAGAAGTCTGTTAAAGTATGAGCCCGAAGATATTGCATATACAGTACCTGAGCATGCAAAAGGACTATGTAGTTAAGACATCTTGCTTATTGCCCCAGGGTAATGCACTACATAGAGAACATGATTGCATCTATCCTTTTCAAGTCCCTCATTACTCACCTGCAATTCACAAAATGAGAACAAAATGCCCTAAGCTCTTCTTGTCAATCACAACATAAGGGGAAAAAGAAACTTAACTCAGACTGCCTGACCCCTTTGAGAAGAATATGTAGACCTACTGTATATGATGCACTTTTAATAATCATAACATACCAGTCATAGATCTATCAAAGAGAACATTTTCTCATATCATTTAAACAATTTCCATTGGTGGAAAATAAAGAGATGTAGTGTCTACTAGACTAAATCTGAGGCCTCTTATAACATCACTCAGGTAGACTCTGTTTGCCTACTGTTGTTATGAGAGGCATACACCGAACTTACAAGTTATGTAAACGATGTAATTAGTTATTTTCCTACCCCTTATATAGCTCAACGCAATACCTTTTCACAACAGCAAAACCATTCCTAACTTTGGTTCCTATGCCTGGGAGATTTTCAGTGAATGAAGTATCATTTCTACTTTTTGTGTCTTCTCATATAGTCTTACTTTGTCACATAGCCATAAAGTTTCAATTCTAAATACAGTATGTCTGCAGTCCTGCAAACAAGCGGTCCCATCAGTCTGCAGTCGCAGTGCTGATAATGTAGCCCTCAGTGACACCGGGACCAGCACTGGACATATCTTATCTCTCTGACCCTCAGAGGGAAAATCTGAGGAATGCAGACTCTGGTCATTGCTGCTCCAGGGCTATCAGGCATTCTTTATCAGCCATTGATTTGACAGACCTTGTCTGAGGCTGTTCTGAGTAAACCGGAGGTTATAAATTACAGCCTTGTTTGATTTTTTTTTGTTTTTTATACTTTAAACATGCTACCATTACACTGATTCAACTATGTCAGAATACCTTTATCAACAAGATGACCAGTCATGGGAGATGACTTCAGGTTTAAGCATTGCAGAGAAACCGCAAAAAAAATAAGACCGTCACATCAATAAAGCTCATAAAAATTCTCATCTGTGTCACACAGAAAGTAAATCAGGGTTTGTTTTTTTGGGGTGTTTGCTTTGCTAATGAAAAAAAAACACACATATGCACATATTTACATGTGAATTCCTGCTGCCTTTTCTTTTTCTGGATTGCAGACAGAAGATCTGTGATTAGCTCTGTTACTCTCCTCATGCCTTTCATCAGATTTAAAGAAAGACAAATATAACAATTCACATCGTGAAACACTTTCTTGCCAAGCATATTTTATGACTTTGATGTTTCTGAACAATGAAAAGAAATCAATTGATGTACTGGCTTTCATTTTAGTACATCAGAAGCTGTTTATTCTAATTTTGAACCTATGCTTGTTATTTTTGATGGATAAGTGCTGTAAAGAGGTAAGCACTCATTCAGACTCTTCAATTGTGCTTTCTATGTCACAAGAACCAGGGCTTTCTGGGGATTGTGTTAGTACAAGCAGGGTTTAACAAAAGGAGTTTAAATGCAGAACGCTTTGTGTTTGATGTTTCTGTTTGCTACTTCACTGACGCTTACAGGCTTGAGACACAGAAAACATGAAAGATTAGGGCATTTTGTCTGCCTTTGATTTTAATGTCAACAATTAAAAGAAAAAATGTGATCTGCTTTGAAAATGGTTGAAATAAAAGAGAGCAGTGATGGAGCTGTTTGTTCAAGAAAATACAAAGCATGTATCCCAGAGAGCTCAAGTATTAACATGACTTCTATTAAAACAAAAGAAAATAAATAGCTGGTTGATCCTTCAGCAGCTCATTAGAATTAATTATTATTCCCCTATTAAAATTCACATACTGTATTCTGATCTGAAGGTCTGATAAAACATGAGAAGCACTGACCGTAACATAACCTGAGTGGTTTGTCAGGCAGCCGGTTCTCTAAAATTGAAAACTATGCTTCATTTCACTGCCATGCTCTCCACACAAACACCAGGCCCATCGTCATAAGAATTCTACAAACGTGTCTTACCGTAATTGTGGTGCTTGTCAGCAAAGAGAATTTTGCTAAGCAGAAAAAAAGGAAAGAAGTGCTTTACTACAAAGATCAGCTGTTTATCATGAATGAAATGTGAAGTAAAAAGTCTCTGGGAGAACTCCTTGCACTTTCTTCCTTTCTGTCTCCTCAGAGCATAAAGCATTTCAAGATCACAGCTCCCAGCTCTTCATTATTTAATGAGCTGACATTTGCACCCACTTTGGAAAGCTTTAAGATTAGTGACCCGCAAAGAAAAGCAAATTCTATGAGGTCAGGGCTGTCCGGAACTAATAGGACTCAGAGTGCTGTTGCCAATGCCAGAGTTACACAAGAAAGAAGAGACTGAATTTCCCTGTTGCTAGAGATACTGAACTTAAACAATCATGTTGGTATTCCACATACTGAACACCAACATATTTTGAAATCATGTTTAACATCACACATGATAAAAATCACCTTGAAACCTTAAAAGTGTAAGAGTGCAAAACTGAAGTGTTGACTCCCACTACAGTCTCTGTTTAATTCAAATACTCAACAGAGCTCATGACTGTAATGAGTGAGTAAAACGCCTGCTATTATTCATGACACATGAATTGATGGATGAATGCCATGTAACTCCTTGTGTATCAGAGCTTAATGCACTGTGCGAGTTACAGAAGTGATGTCACCCCTCTCTGAAATCTAGACAGTGTCCTTTGGCATGGCAGTGTTATCCTCTTTCTGGGTGTTTGGAGCCCATGAGCAACCAGCATCATATCCAGCATCAGGGGCAGAGAGCTACATTCGTCACACTTGCTTTGTAACAGTTTGTTGAACTAGCGAAACAGACTACCTCTTGTTTCAGTTCACTCTGGTTTCAATCCATGGAGATATCAAAGGCTCAGCAGAAGAGAGATTTGTGAGGAGCTGCAGGAGTACAGAACCAGTGTCTAGCTCAGTAGACATGGCCTCCCACAGCTGGAGAGCTGCAAGACACACATGGGACTGCTCTGATTTGAGTCTTTCAGCAAGATACAAGCCCCATACGGAGAGTACTGATTTATCTTTCGTCACGGAGAGGACTCGGTGCAGAACCCTAGAGATTCATCAGACGTGTAGCTGTGGACTGGCCATGCAGAGATCTGCTGCTTGACCTCTGACCATTAGTGCCATTAATCCTGGGATGCAGGCCAAGGCAGGCTGACATGCTGGGCTTGCCACTTGCTTACTTCACACATTCACTCTCTGGCCCTGTAGGCAGAATTACCCCACTTTGTAATCAGCTTTGCAAGAATTCCACCCCATGTTGCATTTGTTCATAACACAGGGACAGTATCTGCTTTGCTGCCTCTAAAAATATCAGCGAAAATGTTTCACGGAATCCATCATATGAGAAACAAAGAATATCAATTTTGGAAATTCCTCATTTTATGGGTCTTTATTTATGCCAAATGTTTGAAATATAGCAATAAAATACACTACATACAGTTAAAACATACAAAGAAAGAAAATCTGTAAACTGAAAAAGCAATACATTTTAATGGCAGTGGTAACATTCAGGCCAATACTGTTATGCTAACAATTTGTTACCACCTTCAATGCAGTTCCAAAATATGAGACATATATTCCAGATAAGTATTTGGACAGATTTGTGTGGTGAATATAAAAATGATTTTGTCTGAGAAAAAAGAACAATATAGGTGCTATAGGACGATTGCTCACATACCTTTTGTTCATGTTTTTCAGAATGTTGCTCTATTTAGGAACAGTAAGAATAAAACAAAATAAAGGGCAAATAGTCCATCCCGGCTTCTGACAGATTCTTTAGAGTAATTTCACAGTTTCACACAACCCTCTATCTTGTGAGTTAGATAACATGGGAAAAAGCTGAAAGCAACTACTTAGCGAGGATGGAATGGGAAAAAACAATGCAGACTCAGGCGAGTGAAGGGTTAAGGGCCAGTGGACTTCAGCCTCTTTCCCTCAAAAGACCTCACCAGGCAGGGTGATGTCAGCTCTAAACACCCCTGGCCTCCCAAATGGAACACACAATTCCTGGCAAACCATCTAATTCAAACTAGAGCCTGAGCTCAGCTCCCAAACAGCCGCCGTGAAATTCCTCATTTGAATGCCCCATTGAAAGGCCCAGCTCATCCTTCCATAGTGCCCCAGACCCCATTGAAGGTTAGGCAAAAGAATGAAACAAGTCCATTCTGAACAAGTGGATACTTCATAAACTGTTGGAGTGTGTCACCACCATCTACTAAGCAGGCACTCCTCTCTGATGTGAATGGTACAGGAATGGACATAATTTTCACAGATAAGTTGCAGTTCTATCAGGCCTACACAAGTACGTTAATGCATATTGACTGTATTCTCCCTGGCACATAATAGGGAGTACTATTAAAGTCCTTATTTATGTAATGGCACTACAATTTCTAGAGGAAAATAATACAACATTTTTAGATTTTTTGTTATTTGCCGTGCCTTTAATAAACTTTTAATATTAAGATTTTAATGATACTTGTTTCATTAAATATCCAAAGCCTAGCATTGAAAGTTTGGAAAACTTGGAAATTGTTTGTGACAAAATGTATTGTTATTTATAAACATGACTGAAACATATACAGTACACCTGAAACAGAATTCAGAATTTCACACTGTGAGAAGACCATTTTTTAAAACAAAAAAATGATTTGGTTACAACTGCTTCAGCTATGTATTTCTGAAAATATCTGAATGCTAATTGAAACTGTGTCAAAGTACATAGAAATATTACACATGCAAATATCATTTGACAGGACTCCTTGTTTAGTTTGCAAATCAAGCACCTTTGGATTTATTGATTTCAGCACTTGAAAAGCTAACTCCATAACCTGCCAGGAGTTGATGATAAAGACTGAAAAGGAGCTAAGTCAACAACTGGCACATCACCGTTTAATAAATGAAGTTCTGAAAGCTATTGCTGTACCCCTGAGTCATGTCCAGTTATTTGAGTATTATATCTAGCACACAATTATGGAGAGCCATGGGGTTTGTGGCTTAAATTGGTCCATTTTTCATTACTGATGAGATCTGAACTTAAAAGACTGCCGACACTTTTCCCCTTCTGGTATTTCCAGTCCCCCTAAAGATCAGCATTTCTGAGTTGTGTGTGCAGTGTGGTATTCTACATGTTTAATTTCCTGTCTGGGTAATGGATTAGCTGCAATTCTTTCGTTAGTCAAATTCTTTTGCTGTGCATGTTTGAGTGTGTACAGAAATAATCTGTTCTCCGCAGACCCTGTTGCAATGTGACTGGGAAATTGTAAACATGCTGGATCTCACTGATTGTGAACATCTTCAAAGTTATCTGATATATAAACCTAATATATAACTTTAGCTTTGAGCCTCTTCCTTATGGAAATCTGTCTTGTCGTTCACTATGAATTTCGCCCAATAATAAAAACTGAACAGAATATATCTTTGTAACATGAGTAATTGCATCACACTGTTTCCAGGCAATATCCAGAGACATCTGTTTCATCCCAGCAGCTGCGTGAAGCATGTGTGGGGAAAAGACAGCAGATCCATGACTTCATGAATGGCATCCTTGAACTGTAAAGTGTGAACAAATTACCATGATTGAAGAGCAGGCAAAAAGAAAGTCAAAGCAATATAACACTCTTAAATGTTATGTGAAACATAAGACATATTTAGGCTGATGTGGGAAATGTGTAAATAGAGGAATAATGGAAAATCTTTCTAATTTGGCAGTATCTTAAGGGATGCATTATTCTAGTTTTATTTGGACAATGTCTTGGTCTACAGCTGCAGTCGCACGGGGTAGAGTGCATTTATGCTGCAGTCATACATAACGGGGCTCTGTATGGTGTCAAGGTGTACATCCATACACTAGGCACAGGCTTAACACAGAGAAGTTCCATGGTGGGTAGGAGCAAACAGAGATTTTTCCAAACACAGCAGTGAAAAGCAAAATGCCTTGACCATGACACCACATACTTTTAGTTCACACATACATTGGTTTTCCGTTTTTTCCACAAAAGAAGTGTTATTAATCATCTCTCTCCCACCACCCACTTTCTGTTTACTTTGGGTAGCAGAGTCAGCAATCAGTCCAGTGGCTTCAGCAGCACATTAAGTGGAACATCTGTTTTGATAATCTGGAGACCAAAACAACAGCCTTGCTAATGCATCTCCCTATTTGAAACACTCCCAAACAAGCATTCCATTAGACCCGGGAGCAGTGTAAATATGTAACCTGCTCCTGTTTATCAGTTCTGCCTAATGCTGTCATAACAGGCAACCGCCCCCCACAAAACTCTACCCCAACTAGTGGAGGTGTCTCTCACAGTGTGCCCTGTCGAGAAACCACCCCCCAACACATACAAAACTGCCCTCCTACTGCCCCCTCTCCTCAGTTCTCTAACAGGCACTGCAAGCTTCAAGAGCCTTTGTGGTTGTAGCTCTGCCTTGAATCAACTTCAGAGACAGTGTCCAAATATTTGCCTAGCTTTGGAAAGATGAACACTGTTGATTTATGGGCCAAGGCCATGGAACATTAAAGCATCCCCTCTGTCATACAAATGGCTATTGTACAGACAGCACTGACCAGCATTTCTGCAAGGCTGTGCAAGAAAAGGAAGCCGGGGAGGATGATTCTAATTAGCAGCATGAGCGTCTCATGACTCTGTGTGCTCTGGTCAGGCTGTGGTCTGAACCCCAGGAAAACAGCTGCAAGGAAGGGAGACAGAGAAATACATCCAGGCAGACATAAACCAGCATTTCCTGTGTGCTTTGGACAGGTTTTAGACCTTGCTAACCAGATGAAGTAGCATACATGGCCCTGTTTGTGCAGGGGTAACTACACTGTGAAGCAGCAGATGTATACACCTTGAATTATCCCAGACTTATATGTTGAATACACTTACATGTGTCAGTTTGTATTACAACAAAGTCCCACTCCTGAAATTCTACAAAAACATAAATGTTTCACGTACAGTGCTGTGTTGCTAGCCTTGTCAGACTCATTTAATCCAAAACAAGCTGGAAACAAAGATAAGATACATACTGATAAGATGAGAACACACTGGTGCCAAAAGCAGTGTAGTGTATGTCTTTATCTTTGGAACTCAAGGTTTTCCTTGCATGCCAATTGAATAATGGTCAGTGTTTTCTGGGTTTACATGTATATTACATAGTGTATCAGCAAAATGACCAGGACATACATCCACTGTTAGTGATTTCATCTGAACAAGTATCTTAATCTTTGCTATGTGCATGTCATTTTCACTGAAATAATCAATATAAATGTATTAGAAGAACCTAGACTCTAAAATGATTGTAATGAAACACCACTAGATAGTAATCAAACTGACTGAGAAGAATTAGGAAGCAGGTTGTAAGAGGAAATGTTCTGTAAACCACAACCAGGATCATGGGAGCTGAAAACATTCACACAGAGCCTTTCTGGCCTCTCGATAAATCTTCTGTTAATCCCGAGGTCAGAGGAGGATTAATACAGAGAATTGGCCCCTTGGAAAGCCCATCTTAACCAGTTGTGTTCTCTTTCAAACAATGGAATTTTGTTTTAGCTTGATTTAGCAGTTTAAAAGAGAAATCCTGACATATGAGTTGGGTTTAGTTACAAGTTTCCCTGAGACATCTGTTTAATTTAAGCTTGCTTTATGTGCTGTTAAGCGCTCCTACCGTCTGGAGAGCATTACATTCACAAGATTACCCTCTAATTTGCAGAGTTCTTACCTAGACACCAGGTTCGTGGTAATAAGACAGAAACAGAATAATGCTTGCATTATTCTGCATTGGATTGGATGTGGAATCTTAAGCAATTGTGATAACCTTTGATTCAAGATAAATATAAGATTAGATAAAGTTAACTTTGTTGTTGAAGTTGTAGCCATGAGATCATTTCATCATTTGTAAACAAGTTTCTGAAAGTACAAAAACATCTTGCGCTGTGATGCTTGAAGTGCTTTGAAGTGTGTTGCTTATAAGTTTGTCATCAGTACCTGGTACATCTCTGATTACCACAAACACAAGCATTCAAGTACAGGCTGAAAAATACTTTAAACATGGCTCACAGGAATGTTTTACTCTCTGCTGTGCCAAATTAGCAATGCTTTTTGATAGTGGTTGATATTGATGTTCACACCAACTCTACTCGGCCCGTGAGTCTTCATTTGGATTAAGATATAGCAGACTGATGCATAACATTGAACCCATACTGAAGTGGGAAGTCTCGATGATGGCTACAGCATCAGGAATAATCCTCTAAAAGGATTGGATTATACTCATATTAGTGTTGCTTTCACTAGCCACAGGTTTCAAGATGTGGACAACATTAAGCATTGCAGTGTGATTATCCCAAAATTTGCATTAATGTGCTACTACCACCAAAGTCATGCTGTTCCCTTTCAACCACCTCAATGGGGGGAACATTTTTAAAATGGGTTATGGAGACATGAGCTTGAAAAGAATTGGGGAGATGGATCCATCAATTCAAGTCACTGTTCACCTGCTCAAAATATTATCTATTAGCTGTTTATTGTTATGTAATGGAAAGAAGAGCAAATCTCAATTCCAATGTACCTGAAATACATGAGCAGTTAAACAAGTTATTTTTCTTAGGACAAAAATAGCATCTTGGGAAATAATATCTCGTACTCTCTGTCTCTTGGTACTTTGTTGCAAACGATAATCAACAAATTATAAACAGCAAATTACAAAATTATTATTAATTCTCTTAAACAATAATTTAATTGAAAGAAATGCATAAAGTGTATTAGAGAACCCCCTAGTTTCCTATCTTGACAGCTGGCATAAGCTCCAAACAAGAAGCTAGTTTACCGGTGCTCGTTCAGTTCCAGTGCTGACATTCAACCGTGTCAAAATTCTTCATTAGGAGGCTATTGCAGCATGAGGAAACCGAGGGCCATCCACAGATCTGTTGCCAGCTCCCTCCTAGCAGTTTGATTTGCTGCCAAAATCTTTTTAACTTCAGTCACAGATCATTGTACTTTCAATGGAAACTAATTACAGAATGAAAGAAGCAGCACTTGCTGACAGAAATATAGTAATAATACATTTTATCATAAGCACATTTCAAAAGATGTAATGCAGTGTACAATACTATAAGCACCTGTACAGTATAACAAAAATGTATCTGAGTAACATGGAAATATCTAGCTGCTAATTGTTTCTCAATCTGCTGATAGACTTTCATACAGTAGCTTTACAGTTCTATGAAGACACATTATTTGCAATGATTTTATTTAATAGAACTAGATTCTAAGGAAAAAAGGCAACAATGGGACTCTAAGAACTGTTGAGGTATTATGTGATTTTTTCTCTATGCAGATCCCAAGGCCTCAGATCAGACAGATCAAGGCAATTTTCACCTAAACATTGTACAACTCGGTCATGTTGGCATCAACTCCTGCTTTCAGTTTGCTCCATGTTTGAAGTCTGTCCATATCAGAGATGTCTGCCAGAGCAAGAAGGGCTTGAAAAAAAGAAAATGAGAAGCAGCCTGGTGCCTGGGGACCCTGTTTTTATATCTGCAGGAGCTTCTCTGGGGCTCACTTAATTGTTAAAACAACTGTTCCTCCATTCATGAACCCGAATGCAGAACTGCTCTTTGCTGGTAATATTCACCGGCAAGTCTCCTGTGCGCCTGAAGGCTCTGTCGTTATTATCATTCTTTAAAAATCTTCTGGAAAGCACAAGCAAGCCAGAGGAATTGCTGCTAATCAACAGTCGGCATCGTCGGCTGCCTGTGAAGGTGCCTGGTAATGGGGAGTGATCATGAGTGCGCTGTCAAAGGCTCCACTTGCACAGAACTGAGAGGTGGTTATTTACAGCTCCGGGGAGACGCGCTCGGGCAGTGCCCTGTTCCCTGACACGCACAGCTCAATACAGCCTCAGAATCTGTAAAGACATAAATCAGAACACAAACAGCCCAGAACCATTCTCAAAGGCATTCCTTAAAAATTCATCAGTTTTCTGAGGATGACAGAACAGGCCTCTTCTCACCACTGCAGCAACACCTTCCCTGAAAGCAATGTGACTCGTTACTCGCTAATGCATGGCTCTGTCAAGAGAATTAAATCCAGTAAACATTTATTTCTGAACAGTTTGTTAAAAAACCAACAATGTCTCCGTCACGCAACAGCTAGCAGTTCTCACCCATCTATTAGTGTGAAAAGAAATCAACAATCTTCGCTGTGGCAGTAAAGTCTTATGCAAATTATGAAATACTGCAGTTATTCAATAGTCCTTTGATGCAACATGTTTATTAGTTCAGTCAGTAGTTTTCAATAAAAAAAGAAATGGGGGCTGTGAAGATGGAGTTCATCTGCCTATGATGCAGCTCTGCCAAGACTACTCCTCTCTGAAACAGACTGGTCACCATGCTGCAGGGGCAGAACAGCAAGTTTGCCTGGGACCCTCCCTTCTCAAGCTGCATCACAGCTGGTTGTCAAGGACAGTTTCACATTCCACAGGCAGCACAGCAACAAATCATAATCCGCCGGATTAAAGAGCCCCACCGGGTCAATAAGATTCACTCCAGCAACCTGCACTGTATCTGAAGGGGTAGAATGATAATTTGTACGTTTTGAAGAAGTATAATTGCCGAGAACCAAGGCCAAGAGGTAATAAAATGAGTCAGCTTTTATAGTGAGAAATCTTGGCAGGAACACCTCCCAGGTTGGAAAAGTGTTGAAAAAAGAGTCATGAAAAACAATCAAACAGCAGAAAGAGCAAATATTTCCAAATTAACCAATATTTAAATTAATGTTTTGTTAAAGTGATGCAGTCACAAAGTACAGGACCCTTAATGAGAAGAAATTTAGCCATCTTTAAACCGAACAATTCAATATTTTTTAAAGCATTTACTGGCCACTAATTGGAGTTATTAACTATAAAAGATAGTTTGCTCTCTAACTGAAACTGAATGTATCTTATCATCTATCAAAAGCATTGCAGGTAGTGTTAACCTTTCAGGAGATTACCATTACTATGACAAACATATTATACTATATCCGTACTGCAGGAAGATCATTTTTAATACTAAACAGAAATGAATAGTATTCATCCTTTAAGCCTTTACCTTAAAAGATATTTTAAAAAGTCTTTTACCTTAAGAGTCTTTTTAAGTTCATGTACTGTAATGCTTCACTTAAGCTACACAGATCTTATCCGACAGCCAGACAATGGTGATCAATGGTGTGCAATTTCTTATTTTGTGAATGCTTGGACTCTGACAAGATAACCTTATAACTCTTTTCTTTGGTAGTTAATCTGCTTGATTTTCATTCTCTATACTTATTTAAGTGATTTTTACTGCACATATATTGTAAGAGGGCAGATCCTTGTCTGAACCACATTCCCCAGAATGCTTTGGGGAATGAGCGTCTGTCCACAGTCACCTGACCAGTTGTGATAAGACAATCGGTCGGGTGATGATTTAAAAACCAGGAAGCAGAGGCTTCCAGAGTCAATCTGTGGCCATTGTACTATGGAACTTGAGTTACAGTGAGTAACTTTAGAAGAGTCTCATTGTGAGACCTTATTTGGAAGCCAGTAAGCAGTTTATTTGCCTGCTATGACTAGTGAGGGACTTAGGAAGCAGTCAGTGAGAAACTCAAAGAGGAGCTAGGATTTTGCTTTGTGTTTTGGTGCTGTGATTTGTTTTTCCTGCATAGTAAATAAAGCACCAGCTTCATACATTACAGATGTGGTTGTGTCTTTTTCTTGGGAGTGGCTATGTAAAACTTGTTGGTTTGGAAAACATTTCTGTGAAAGGGCCTTAGAATGCACTTCCTTTTTGTTTTTAGAGAAGTTAGGAAGAAAAGTTGAGAAACTGGATACAGGAAAAGATCCAATTGTTTTGCCATAATTCTGGCCTTTAAACAAATTACCAGAGTGATGTCATTGACTTATTAGAAATGGTAGTTATTTCATCTTCAGTTTTCAAATTGAAAGTATCACAACATTTAAATGCAAGAAATTGTTTGCAATTTATAATAAAGTCGAATTTTAAGTACCTCCCCAAAACCTCACAACTGTTTAAGAGCGTTTAAGGCTGATAATAATTGGAATTGTTTCTTCCCTTTGATGTAAAGCACTGTGATTTTGTAAAAGAATCCCCCAAATTAATACCTGACAACAAATTATTCTATATTTATGGAGTTTGACAAAGCCAAGAATTTTCAAGCCATCTCTGCTTATTACAGTATTGCATACAGGTTTCATTATGTAAGCAGATATAAGCAACAATTTTAAGAGTAAAAGTTAATACATTATGGTTAGCTTTCATCAAAATGGAAACCATATTTTGTTGGAATGTTTGTAAAAATCCTTGCTGTTCCACAAATAATCCTGGCCTAGTAATGAAATTACACAAAATTAAATAGTCTAGGACTTGTGCCACTGGTTGATTGTAGTTTCAAGTCATAGCCGAGAGGTCTGTTTACCATACAGTTAAAATGTCATGATGCTTGATCAGTGGCACACGTCTGGCTAACACTTTCTGACAACAGTGGAGGGTGATTCACAAAGAGAACATTGTCAACACTCTGACACATTCCATACACTCACAATTCAAAAATAAATACCTCTGAAAAATACTTGATTGCACTAGCGGTGCAAGAACAATGTGAGTTATAAGGATTAAGATAAAACTCTGGAATTTACTGTCTTGTCTCTCTCTCCACTTGACTGTATATATTGCATGTGCATTCGTCAAGAAGACATCATTATGTTTGCAGCAGAAAGCTGGAAGAGGCTATCGCAACACATAACTGGGGAAACCATCATCCATATTAGCAACAGGTCTACATGATATGAGAAAAGCAAACAGACAAACTTGTCAAGGGGAAAACAATAGTAGCACACATTTTTCTTTTTCTTTCGGAGACCACGTGTCTTTAAAATGAATACCTGTTGTCTGGTAAAAGAGTTGCAGAAAACGTTTTTTCATTACTATGGGACCCAAAGGTTTGTTTGGAGGAGCATGTTTATTTTGCTGAGACCCTTCAGACCTTTGACATAATCCAGTCCCATTTCTGTGGCAGTGGGGGAGTAATAACAGGTTGGGACTGCCTGTGTGGAAGAGTCACAGTACTCTCTCTCTACTCTGGCCTTCTGAGGGGAAGCCTGAGACAGTCCAGGCCTGGACTGGGGGTATAGCCTAACACTAGGACTACAACACAGCTACTCTGTCTCCAGAAATAGATCAAGACCAAGCAGAAACATCAGATTGGAGCAGCAGGATAATTTTGGCATGGCAACCTACTGGTTGTACCCAGAGCCTGGAAACATCATGATACCCTGGATTCTAAAAACACAAACTCGCATTTATTTTGGGATCTCAGCAAAAAAAAGGTCTTTTGCTAATTAGGTTCTGGGCGCCTTTCTGAGATAAACCAGGTTTATCCTGTGGTTACTGAAGATAATGTGGTAGTCCACAAATGAAATCATGGAGACATGAAGAAAGGCAAAAGTGAGTGTTATTTTGGGCTTATCCCAGTAATTCCTTTTCCTTATGTCAGAAAAGTAGCAAAGGTTTTCCCATTTGAAAGAAAGTATGCAATTTTGAGCAGTCAGGGTGAACAGATGGATTATTATATTGTGTAGATTTAATAATGCAGAGAGTTTTCAGATCATGCTAGTCCTCGTCTGGTTTTGTTGTTTCTGTTTTGTCCTCATTTCCATCTATTGAGGCACTGCAGAAGCCTTCATATTTTCTAGACCCAGAACAAAGAGTTCTTTCCATATATTCCACCATGCCATGTTTATCTTGGAAGTCAGCTTAGTGTCCTAACTAAACCAAATTCTGCTTTGCAAGTGTATACCAAACTCAACAGCAAAATTATGTATGTAGGAGAGAGGTCACCCACTTTACAGCTGAACAAGCCATACGTTCTTAATATCACCTAACAATTTTCTTTTCATTGTGTAAATTTGACAAGATCAGTCTTCAAGGCCTTTTGCCTGAAAAGACTAGGCTACTCAAAATCAACACTCTGTACCGCATGCAAGTATGATTCTTTATCTCCAAAGAAGTTCTTCTTTCAATGGAATTTGACAAGAATTTCAATGAATTTCTGTTCTAATCTTCAGCCGTCTTGTTAGAGTGTTCCAATCTTCCATACATCTTGTAAAATCCTAAATATTTAAATAGCAGCTGTGGCTGTAAGTTTTTTTAATAGCTCCAAAAATGTTGCACCTTCTTGAGGGCTGTATCTGGTCTGTGGGATATCAGGTGTGAGCAGAGGGACTTTATCCAGGTTGGAATGTGAATGCCAGAAGTAGAATGGAACTGCAGAACAGTTCTGAGTGGTGAAAGGTGGAAATGACCCAGCTATTCTCTAATGATGACAAAACACTATTCACAATGTTATTCATTCCAGAATGTTGTAACCACCACTCCTCTACCTCTAAACATTCTAAAACTAAAAATAAGCATTTTGACCCTGCTTATTTTTCAGACCAATTTGACATACCAAAGCTTGGGTGTTTGAACTAAAGCTTCCCTGACTTTCAAACATGAAGTGGTTAATGTAACAAATGTGAACAGAATTATCCTGCATGTCAGGCTGCAGTTAATATTTCCCTGCAGTGTTATCTCTCACCCCCTGGTGGCTGTGTTGTTTTGTCCTGTTTGACGCCAGGCTCTGGGCTCTGTATATTTTCATGGCTGGCTAGAATTTCTCCCCTGAGTGGCGGGACAAATAAACCCACACATTTTTATCACTTAGCAAATGGAAGATCGCAACACAACAGACTCACGCATTGCACACAGGTGCCTATTTGGAAAGAGTCTCAGTAGCTTATTTGCCCATAGACTGAAATAAAGCAATCTTTTAAATGTCATATGGGTAATGTGTGTTCTTGCATACATTTACAACATTTAAAAATGAAATCAGTGAAAGAAAAAGGAATTCATGTCACTAAATGTTTTAAGCTGCTTTGAAAATATGTATATTTTTAAATGTCCCATTTATTGTCATTTGCAGTGGTGCATGGTGCTGTATAGATCTAAAAGATAGAAATGGTAATAGCAGCAGTAATAATAGTAATATAGATCACTGCCTTATTGAAAACAAGACATTTGTCAAATATACTGCATTTATTTGCAATGTGGGATGAAAGAGTTAAATGGTACAATAATAACATCAACAAGCATTGCACGTGTGATTCAACACTTTAATGCAAATGGACTAAAATATGCCAGTTTAATTTTGACCTAATAAATAATCCACTTGTCTCCAATTAAACTAATGAGGTTGACGTTCACCTGACGTCTATACTGCATTTTAAATAATTTATGTATTATCATTTAAAATGATTTATGTGTATCTGAAGGGGTGGCACAGTGGTTAAGTGCAGGGGCCTTGAGTTCACTTCTGGACCTTGGGTGGCATCTGTGTGTAGTTTGAATATTCTCAAATGCTCCTGTGGATTTCTTCCCACAGTCCAAAACCATACAGGAAGATTGACTGGATTCTGGGAAATTTTGTCCCTGATTTGCGTGAGTGCTGGTATGTGTGTGTGTGTGTGTGTGTGTGTGTGTGTGTGTGTGTGTGTGTGTGTGTGTGTGTGTGTGTGTGCCCTGTGATCGACTGGTGTCCCTTCCAGGGTGAATATTGCCTTGTGCACATTGCTTGCCAGGCTCTGGCTTAATGTGAATCAAAGCAGAGCTGTCAATATACAATTTGAGCAATTACAGGCAAGAGTGATGACACATCACTGAGAAGCCATAGCTACATACCACCTGAAGTGCAACTTAACTGAGAAGGAAGAAGGCCAATTTAATTTCTGTATGGTACTTATTATGGATATAATTGTGCAAAAACACATAGCTTCTACACATTGCAAAGACTTTGGAACATGTTTTGGCACCTTTTACATCAAATGTATGAGAGAACAGAGGCTTGATAACATTCATTTTCAAACAACCTCTCACCGGAGAAAAGTTATGAAAATCCTGTTCCAAAAAAGGGATCATCCAGGATAAGCGCAGAGCAATCAGCCAGCTAGCTGTGCAGACAGAAGCAGAAGCAGGGCTGGGAGAGGGAAGAGCTGGGAGGAGGAAGGCACAGCGCCTGGCTGTGTGCTGCGCTGCGATGAAGCCATGAAATTGTCTTTGTGGAGGTGAAGAGAGGCGCGGAGCCCAGACAGAGAGGGACAGCGCCGCGCGGAAGAGGGGGAGGTTGGGCTTTGAGGGAAACAGCGGGTGGCCCGTGTCAGGTCACGCTTCCATTCAACTGCGCCTTGTTCTCTCCCCAGAGCTGTCACTCACTGTCTAGGGGCTGACAAATGTCTCCCAGTACTGCAAGGGGAAGAGGAGGACATTCTGCACTGCTCCCAGTACGTCTTCCACGCAATCATATTTACTAATACTGTCCTCCATTTAACTGGCATCCCAGAACACCTAACAGGATTGCAAACAAGTTTCACAAGTAAACTGCTACACAAAAGCTTTTCGGGTTTAGAAAGTAATTTCACAGGTAAGAAAGTAGCTGAATGTACTACCCTTGTCCTTGGCACAAGAAACTCACTTGTAGTTTGTAACCTGAAAGAATGATGTACTGTAGATTAAGCAATACCTTAACATATGAAGGACCTAGCCCATGAAGAATGAATATAGCGAAATACAAATTGTATCCATATATTTAATTATTTGGCCATTCAGAGCTGATCACAGGTAGCTGTCAAGACTAGATGACTAGGTTGCTAGACAGGTAGCCTTAGTGGCTAGAAAAATTAGACAATCCAAAATAGGCTCACTGAGATGTCACTTCTTTTAAAAAAGAACAGTAAAAGAGAGATGTGGACAGAAACTGTGACAATACCTCGATTCACCACTGTTCACAAGGGAGATACACTGATGGGAAGAGTCTTTGGTAATTTCTCAGTAAAACATTTTCCTTGTCCTGTTTTGTTTTAAGGCATTGGTGTTCATGTCAACACTTTTGATTTCAGACATTTTGCCTGCTGATATAATAATAATAAATCCTTACGCTATTACAAACTTATTTATTGAGACAGTTGGAAAATGAAAGGCTATGTTGGGAAGAGGTTTTTTTTGTTAGTAGAAAAAGCTGTATAAGCAAGAACAGAAATTACACCTTTTATTATCACAGAGTAACACAATTTGGTGACGAGCACAGAATGATATAGAGACATCCCAGACTTTCTAATAGGCTTAAAATGCCTGCTAATTCATGCTAGGCAGATTGACACTAGATGCTTTCCTATGAACATCAAAAGGTTACTGCCCTGGGGAGTATAATTGCTACCCCTGTTGCCATTAGTCTAATAGCTTCCGTCTTAAGCATAAAAAATGGAGCAAATTCAAGTCTCCTGATTTGTGACAAATTACCACCCTTTGTTTTTCTTTACAGGTTTAGTGAATGGGTTAGCTACTGTTGAGCACTAAGAGCAATTTTTAAAATTTAATTCCAAAGACAAAACAGTGTTCGCTCATTTCATCAGAGTAGACAATTGGAGGTAACACTAGCACACTTATCCAAATTCAAAATTCTGTCAATATAATAAATAGTTAAAAAACTGAAGAGAGCATATATAGTGCTAAAGGTTTATATGTAATGTCCTGTTCAATTATCATTTTATAATTATATACTATCACAATTTATTTTCTTTCTTAGTACTCTAGGGCTGAGCAGCACAGCTTGTTTTTTTTTCAGGAAAGAAAACAAGAGCAGAACCTGTTAACAGCACCATCTGGAGTATAAGAGCTAGAACTGACATTACTGTCAAGAGCATCATTTGTTCCCGAGCTCCTGAGATGTAGATCACAAACACAATCCTCAAAGTTAGGGAAGAGTTACATATGGCTTCCTGAATTAGTTAGACCAACCCCAGGTCCAGCCACAAAAGTGAAAATTATTTGCTTATGGGGCATGCACTGTATATATTTGGAATACAATTCAGATTGTTCTGCTTTTGATCCTAATTTGCTCCATCTGCAAGTGAGACACTACTAAGGCAGCTTTAATGTAGCATAAAATAAGCAGATTCATATGAGTTGGAAATCTCTACTTTTTTAATGAGACAGTTCTAAGCCAGCTCACGAAATCCTGCATTGGCTACAGTTACAAAAGGCAAGCTTTCTCATCTACTTGGTGTCAAAGACATACAAATGTATATACCTCTGGAAGAATGTACCTTTAACACAAATACCAATTGCATATTTTAAATTTCCAAGAATTAAAACATTAAATTATGTTCATTATGTATCGACGGCATGGTCATACAGTGAAATACTGCACTATAACAGAGTGGTTTTAAACAATGAACCATAACATATCACAGCCTCTCTGCTGGAGAGAAATTATTTAGGATTTCTCAATACTACACTAAAACTGAAGCAACTATATTTACTGTTTAGTCTTATTTCAACTAAATTAACAGAAAGCAATGAATGTATACAGCTTTTGCTACATACTGAATCTCTTGATGAAAAAAGGAAGTATGAAAAAGAAAACCGTAAAGTGTCTTAAAAACATTCTGCAAATGTATTTCCTGATACAAATCCAAATTTCAGAGACCGGTGGAAAACAAAATGTACTTACAAGGCTGTACTTCTAGTGTGATTTATTGGGTTGGTTTTGAAATGTGTATTTTATAATCAATAAATGACGTCTCTTGTACAGTATATTAAATTATCTTTCCACCCATCCATTTTCTAACTTCCTTACAGCACCACGGGATTGCAGGTGAGCCAGAGCCTATCCTTGCAAGCGACAGATGCAAGGTGGGATACTCCACGGTCAGAACACAGGACCATCACAGGGCACACACAGATACAGACACGCACACATTCACACCAGGGACAGGTTTCTCCAGAAGCCATCTTCCTACCAGTATGTCTTTGGACTGTGGGAGAGGAAACCCACACAGACATGAGGAGAATGTCCAGACACCAGATAGCATCATGGGTCTAGAATTGAACCCCCAGCAACGCAAGACAGTATTGCAAATCACTGTGCCAGTGGGCTGCCTTTATTTCTTGCCTGTCTGCCTTTTTTTTAATCTGTTTTTTTCTTTGAAAACCCGTTAATCTTAATAAGTGAGAGCAGCTACCTACTGTTAAGTTTCACACAGTCACTTCACCTATCGTGGTCAAAACTCATAATTACTGCATTAGGAATCTTTAAGCTTTATAATGGAGACTGCCAGGACTGGAGGTATTCAAAGGTTATCAGCAAGAAACAGGTAGACACAAAGCCCTGGGCTCCAAACAGTAGTGACTGTCTCTCTTTCTGAGTCATATTCAGTCTCAGAGTTGCAGCTTTCTGAGATAAGGAATGATAAAGAAATTCCAGGAACCAGTGGCTCTGCTGATCCTGTCAAGTTTTCTGAAATTCTTACTTCATATGGTATTTAGAGTACATACTTCACATACATTAAAATTAGGTTCACAGGCTTGTTATCTACAGTGCATTGATTGATATGAAAATAAATAGATCATTAAAAATAAGAAAATTAAATAGCTTAACTTGATAATAAAGTAAACAAATATTGTGGCATCAGGGACCAATTGGAGTTGGAATTTGTCTGGATGGCTGTCTGGGATCCTCTGAGACTTCACTGGGCCCGTAGACTAAACCCTAAAAACCACTAGATATAGGGGTGAGTAAGACTGGTCCTATAATTGTGCTAAAGCAAATGTGTTGACCTGTCATTTTATTTTTTTAATTCTAGTAGCATTTTTATAATGCTGGCAGACTGCAAAGTGATTTTTAAATTAGGAACCATCATCGAGAAGGATTGAACGAAACATAAAATCGCCGACTCACGGGTCTTTGTGATCAAATAGGATAAATATGAATGAATACACACATCAGAGATATATACAGTGCACTACTGCTTTATATTGCTTTGCTACAGCATGTCTGATAAAGATGTTCCAACAAAGTACAGCATGTAACTGGTCACAGCCCCTACCCTTGAAAGGCAGGAACTTGAGGTAATGTAAGCAGGACTTCCAGCACCAAGAAATTTCATGCTTCAATTCAAAATCCATTTTCCTTTCTAAATATCTGAACTTTCCTGTCAGTTACAGATGAGTTTTGAGGTCTAATGCCATTGCGCTGCAAGAAACATTTTTTTATTGAGACATGTTTTGATTTGAAACAGATTCTAAAGGCCACATTTGTGGGAGATTTGCATGCCAGAGGAGGAAGTTGAAATTGTAGGAACATGTTATAATTGATGCCGTAGTGAAGTTCATATATACATAGAGGGCAAGTGAGTTAAAGCCACTCGGGGTATTTAAAAATAATTATCTATAGTTTATGTGTGAATAACAAATGTAGAGCTGGTGTACATATCAATAACACAAGTCACAATGTAGCCATAATAGTAAAATCATCTGCATTGCTAATTTAAAGGGTCACTTTTATTATTCAGTTCTGAATCATTTGACTGCTTTTAGCTGATTCATCTCAAGTATATAAAGTTAATCTGACTATTGCTAGGACCAGCAACTTTTTCAGTGATCTGTTCATTTTGGTTTTCCTTTTAGTAACTAAAAACAGCACATGCAGCGAGCAAAATCACAGAGTGCCATTTTGAGATAAACTATATTAATTAGATCATGCTTTCCTGAAACACACACACAAACCCTCCCACACATACAATTAAACTGCCTAAACAATGAATGCTCAGCTTACTGTTGTGTGGCAGCTGTTAAGCGGTTACAAGGTTTTAGGGTTTTGCCCACATGAAAGTAATAATTAAAATTCTTCGAGTAACAATTTCTTGAGTCATGCTTCAGACCGAATTAGCTTGAAAAGCCCTTATGCTTCCAATATAAGCATGACTTAATGCTATCATAAAACCACCAAAGCACTGCAGGTATCTTGCAGTAATTACCGCACTGGAATCTGCTAAGGATGGGCTATTCCTTTTCAAATACATGCTGTGAGAGCTCTTCAGTCTGGGAGGGTGATTTGAGAACTGTCCTAATAACAAAACCTGTGGGTTGTGGGTTCAAGTCCCCGCTGAAGATACTGCTGCTGTACTTTGAGCGAGGTACTTTATCCAGATTTCTCTAGTCCACCTAGCTGTATGAATTGGATCCAGCATTGCTGAAGTTAGGTTCTGTGATGGACTGGTGTCCCACACAGTTAGTGCTCAGTGATTGCTTCACACCTAGAAATCAGGATAAGCTCTGGTATGATGAGCCACTGTGTGTGGCTCGAATGGAAATACCTACCTAATAACACAAAACACAAACCTCTGGTGATCACTTTTAGAACTGGCCCATGTCTTCCAACACTTAAAGTTGCTGCAGACTACAAAAATAGTTGTGAGAGAATGAGCTCATTTACAGTATGTTTATTTACAGTAAATGTATTCCTGTGGGAGAGGAAATCTTTGAAAAGAACAGAATCTATTTTTTCTTAATTTTATTTAAAAAAAGTAAAATGAAATGAATCGTCTATGGTAAGTACTCTTTTTTTCCATTCTGATGATTGCTGTCTCACCTGTCTTTGATAACGTCAATTTATAATGATTGGTCCCTTTGATACATCATAAAAAAATAGCCGTCATATTTTATTTAAATAATTCAGGATTTTTTTGCATTTATACACATTACACTTCAACAGAATTCTGTTGTGAAGAGTAACCAACCTTGTGTGAGATTTTATATGGCAGGACAGGTCAAACCCACATCTGAATTGATTGGAACACCTGACTCATTGATTGGAATACCTGACTGCGATTACACTCTTTTCAAGATGTCTTTATAAGAGGCTAAGAGGCTCTCATACTTTTTCCATCAATGACCTTAAATGTTTAAACTATTTGTTCAGTAAATATATGGCAATGTAAAATGTTGTATGTGCTGTTTGTTAAACAAGACTGTCTCTATTTATTATTATGTCTTAGATGAAGATCAGATCACATTTTAGCAGCCATTCATGCAGAAATCCAGATCATTCCAAACTTTTTCTCACAACTGTAAGGCTTCTCTTTTATATATTTTTATCCAATTACCTCCTTCCGCAAGAATGGCTTTTAAATATAAATGAGAAAGTAGGAAAGTCCTAGGAAAGAAAAGAAGTAGAAGAGTTTCAGTTCAGAAAATGGACATTTTCAACTGAAGCTCGGGAAGGATGACATCAACCAAGCCTATGGCCCCAGCTGTTCTCAATCATAATCATTCCTGATGTCATTTCTCAAAGCTATGTATCAGGCACAAATCCCTGTTCTTTTCACATTTCGCCTCACGTGTCCCTCCTCCACCCCATCTCCACCTTTGCAGAGACCCCTTGGTTAACTCCTCACTCTATGGGGGTCCCAGCCTCCTCATCCCATGGCCAGGGGGCTGGCCTTCAGCCAGTTGGGTTAATTAAGCAAAAATCTCACTACTCCTAAATGCTCAATAAACATCCTCAGGTACATCTAATTCTTTGGTGCTGTTATTCCATGAGATAAAGAGATCGATGATTGTGGTTGTAATGGTTGTCTTTGGTAAGAATGTATTACTCAAATACCAAGAACTTGAAATGAGTGCAAAGGACATACAGTATATCTTACCAAAAAATGTAAACCGCAAGTACAATGTTTCCTAATGTAGGAATAAAAAGAGAGGTAAATAGAATGTTACTTATAACATAAAAGACTTCTAGGACTCTTTTGAGGACATACAGTACATTTGGTTATTCAGAAAAAGAAAGACAACTGCTTTGATCTTCAGCTGATCAGATGTAATTATCGTTTTTTTCCACAACGTTACAAACTATCATATAACACAGGAAAAATTACGTTTTACATTATCATAGACATGTGGTCATCTTAGTTGTCCATGCTAATAAGACAATAAGAAGATCCTGTACAAGAGAATCTTCTGTTATAATGGATTCACAGGTAATAGCTATAACACCTTATACACAACTTATTTCTATTATTACAGAATGAGCATTTATTTAATGCTTAGAAAGAAATCCTGTTTTCAAATGCCAACACTGAAGCAAAATAAACTCACTTGCAGTGAAGTGTGTGGCAAGTGTACATTCATTTGATCATTAGATTAGATTGGCAAAAAAGAGATGCTTTCCTGATCTCCTAACGTGTTACTGTTCTTCGGTGGAGTAAGTGACTTAATCATAGATATTGGGTAACATCTGTGGAAGTATTTAATACTGTATAATTACACGATAATCAGTTATGAATAAAGGATGATCGATTTATAATTCCACTGATTTAAATGAAAATAAAGTCAATACCTCTTTTGTCAGGGTCATGCATTTTCCATCATGTGGAATAAATCATCCTCATTAAAACTGCAGTCAAACTCAGTAGCAGTGACCCGGGCAAGGCCAAATGAAGTTCAGCCTGCTATTGGGGAAAAGCGGCTTTACTTTAATTCTGACTTAATCCTCTGCATACTTCATAACTCTTTCTCTAACATTAACTCCAGCCTCAGCCCTGTGTGCCTACACATCACACTGCAGATTTCCTACTTTCATTCAAGGATGACTTTTTCCATTTTTTCTGCTTTAGGTCAAAACATTCAAGCTTATGATGGATAGAAAAGCCGTTGATGTGACAAAAAACACAAAGACAATAATAACAACAAGATAAGAAGAGTTATCTTACAAACGACATGTAAGAATGAACCACATGGCCAGAGAAGAAATAACAGCCAGACATAATGTTGACAGCCAGAATTATGTTACCTCTTTCCCTTTTTCTACAAATGAATAAAGAAGCAAAGTTATAAAGTGATGTAAAGAGGATGGAAACCAAATATTAGGGTCTTAGACTGATGCCTTTCAACCTGATAGACCTACAGTATATTCTAAAATATTGACTAATTTACAGTAGCTTACTTAATAAACACAAATCATTCAGCTTGTTTAGATTTTCTGTAGGTAATTGATTTATGTATCTCATTCAGCCATTTTTTGAAGGAAGCCAGGGATTCACCTTCAACAACATTGCTGTGCAGCATAATACACACTCTCGCGGCTCCTTGTGTAAAGATGTGCCTTCTATTTTCCGTTAAATGTACTTCCGCGTTTTCACTGTTTCACTGTTGATTTTGAACAGGCTTATGGGATTGATTTTGCCCACTTCTTTGAGGATTATGAGTATTGAATCAAGTTCTCTCAAATGAAGTGGGCAAAATGAAACAGATTCGGTTATTTTAGCCTGTCAATGTAAGACATTCCTCACAGAATGCATCGTGTTACTCCTCTCTAAAGTGAATCCAAAACAGCAAATGTATTTTTCGACGTGGTTACAAAACAGTCTGAAATGGCAAAAGTGAAAATCTCACCGGCTTTGTTTTGTTTCCAAATGCTTAAGGAGCAACTTTGGTACAAACAACCATCCTTGCGTATAACTGCAGAAGTTGTCTCTTTGATACTTCTGTGGTCATGTGGATGTTAGACCATTCAGCAGTGAAAGCATAGGTTGAAAGCAGATAGGAATACACACCTACTTTGGTTTCAAAGACTGATGATTATTGGAACTTGCAAGGAAGTGCTAATTGTTGGCTCAATGGCTCCCAATTGGCTCCATGTTTATCCAGCTCTTCATCACTCAAAAATTTGTAAGAGATTTGGGGAGAAACAGAAGGAGAGCTTTAAACTTCATGAAAGCTCTGACACTGTATGCCCTGGTATATTACAGCCGGCCCACCTACAAGGTAAAAAGCACAGAGCAGAATACAATTCAGAATGGGATGCAGCATTTCATATGGAGTCTAGGCTCAAACCTCATCCTTGTGTCTTGTGATTGCTTATGTGCTCCTACACAAATTGAATTGCTTTTCTATTCCCAGCACATGAAGCAGAACAGGAAGTCCTGATTAAAATGAAAGACTCATTGTGTGAGCACATCTGTGACATGGATGACCTGAAGGGTGAAGAGGGATTAAGTTGGACTGTGTGGACTTTGTACCATGTAGGTGCACCAGATATGCCCGGTTGTGTGGGCTTTTCAGCAGCCCCCATTGCCTGAAGCTGTCCAAGCCACTGAGAAGGAACAATTGATTCCATGTTGTTAAGCTAGATTGTAAATGACATGTACGTTTGAACACTACCACACTTAAGCAGGGCAGTATGGCATCTAAAGTTTTTAAAACACATGTAGTACTAACAAGTCATACACACATACTTGCTGTTTCTTTCATCATCTGAATGTTATTTTTCTGCAATGGTATTATTCAAAAGGATCTGGGATCATTTAGCATAAAAAGAACTATATAATTGAGGGGTAATGCAACATTATTATAGCTGACTCTAAAGAAGTAAATTTTTCATATTACCCAGGTACAGTTCCTTGCAAACATATTTAGGCTCCTGCACAGTTTTCATATGTTGTTGCTTTAAAGATTGCATTTGTGAAACTTTCAAGTTAACATTCTTACATACGCAACTTAATCCACACATTAAAAGCAAAAAAGAACAGTAAATAGAAAAATTGAAAATTGTATCTTATGCTTAGATGTCCCCTGTTTGAGCGTTCAGGGCAAACCTTATATTTGGAGTAAAATATTAAGTTTTTTTAAAAAATGTATCTTTTTGTAATTTCTAAAAATGGTACACCATGAAAACAGTCTGAATATTTTTTCAAGGCACTGTATATTCCCAAGAAAAATATGCTATGATCCATACAGATTGCCCTCCAACTATATTCACAATTTCTAACAATTAAACTGTTGCAAAAAGGACTCTTTATGTACCGTGCATTTACTTTATCCACACTTCTCCCGTCTGAGTCTACTGGAAAGGTACTGTACATGTCTGTCCTGTACACAGTATTTTGAACTGAAAATGAGAACTGAACTATCTCAAAGAGCCAAAGTTCTCAGAGGCCCCTGTGTATCTAACCCAAGTCATAGCAAGTTCATCCCTGTCTCAGCAGCTATGCATTTAACAAACAAAGAAAATAAATAACTGTAGTGCTCCAAACAGCACCATAAGGAGCTTCTCAAATAGGAAAGAAATTTAGATCCTGTTAACAGTGCGTTACATTTACAGGCAGGCGGAAACAGTATAAAGATTTATTTGGCACTGTGCAAAACCAGCCAATTTAGACAAAGAGAAATGCATTTATGATTTATGCTGAAAGGTTTCCAGTAGCACTTATGGGTTTCGGGTTTCAGCTCTGAGGTTTCTGCCACACTGCTTTTTCTCCTTCGTCCCTCCTATCTCTCTTAGTTGCATTCCTCCTCTCTCTTTCTCTGTTCCTTTCCCATTCTCTCCCTGTACATTCAGCATTTGATGAAGCTGAAGACAGATCTGCGTCTGATGTAAAGACCACAAGCCACACTCAGAAACTGTAAGCTTAGACACAGTCTTGTGGAGAGTCCCTTGTTAAAGCCAACTGTCAGTATGAGATTCCTCTGATGAGGTCTTAGCAAATGTAGTTTGGATGGTTATTTCTGCACTTTACACACAGATTGACTGCTCTCTGTAGATGATTTATCATTTTTTCCTGGGTTAGAATATTTTTTTCTATGTACATGTATGATGGGTGAGGGATACAATCATGAAAAAGAGTTAAGTCATTGAGAAATGAATCAACATTAAATGTATGCAAAGTTTGTTTGGGCTTTTCTGCATTTAACAGTTGTTTTAATAAAAATATAAGGACCAACTGCACATGAATATATGGCAGGATAGTACACTTCCTGCAGCATACTTTTGTTTCCTGTTGGTAAATGTAATCCCTTGCAAAAGAAGAGGGGTATAAATGCTACATCTCAGGCTTTTACAGTCAGATTCAAAGGATAGAAGCAGATAATGAGACCCTGAGAGAGTCTTTGAGTGTGAGTCACAGTGACAGCTGCAGTGATGAAACTGCAAGCAGGCTGTAAATTGAGTGACACCATCAAGTTGTTATCATGTCAGCCAGGCGATGCTCAGTACTTAGAAGATATCGAAAACATCCTCACACAGAACTGCAGTGGGTGCAGAGGTTGCCAAATGGGTCACATGACACCTGATTCCACAATTGCAGGAGACAGTACAGGTTTTGAAATGAGCATTAAGCTGAAGGGAGTCAGTATGTTACTGGAACTTTATTTGATTGGTATTTTTGATTAAATGCCAATAAGTACTACCTGCCAATAATGTCAATAACATACCTGTTCTGTATAGAACACAAAAAAGCTTTAGCTTTTGTTTCATCTATCCAACCATTATCTTTCTATATTAGTGCTTAAACTGAAAGAAATAATGTACCCATTAAGCACAACACATTCAATGTCATTGTAATCACATTTGTAGGAAACAAAAGTTACAATAATCATGATGATGATGAATTAAATGCTTGAAATCCCTTGTTTACCCAAAAAACAGAGGCCAGGAGCCTCAAAACGGGCTTCCGACTGGAGCTGATGGAACTCTGGAAAGAAACAATGGGGGAAGAACGTCAGAAAAAGATGACTGAGAACCACAAGCTTACAGAAGAATGCAAGGGTGGGCCAATGCAACCAATACATCACCATGGTTGGACCTAAAGAGTAAGGAGCAGAGGTACAGTCAAACAGCTCTGTACATACATTAGGTCAATGTGCCATCAGGAGCCTGATGTGAGAAGCAGGGAAATGACCAATAAAATATGGCCCTCAGATGAAAAGGAGTTTCAAGCAGAAATACTAAGATTTATTTAAGGCATTCAGTCCAATTATCACATTTTGTTCTTTGCCTTGTTTCATTTTATTTTAAATTAAGTTAATCTGCTGTTACTTACTACATAGTCACACACATTTTCAGTAACATCGGTCAGCTGCTAACTTGCTCTGAATTGTAGAAATGAACATTGATCATTGATGTGTTTGCTTGCACTATAATTACACAATGTTAATCATCAAACTATAAATATCAGCCACATGCTTGCTTAGAAAAGTTCTTAATCTACATCAGGTGTCTCCAAACCTGGTCTTAGAAGGAACGTTCTAGGTCTTTGTAAAGTATCAGCACCTGAAGAACTTTTTAATTAGTCCAATTAAGTCCATAATGAGGTGTTTTTGGTTATTAAGAGATTAGTTGGAATGAGAACTTACACACAAACTGCTCATCTATGGTCTGCACACTCGTTGTTTTTTAGTTTAAAAAGCAACTTTAACATTGTATCTAGTCTCAAAACATCTAGAGATTTATGAAGACATATTCTACATCTGAAGCTTGTTATCCCACTATGGTGACCACTAGGCCCTCTAATTTCAGGACACCTTTCAACAGGACTACTGTAGCTATAAAAGACAACTGTAATTTGAAAGCAATAAAGGTAAACCTAAGCATTAGATATTTAATCAAATTATTTTGCTACTTAAGCCAAATCACAATAATAGTCTTTTAAAAGAATTCTTACATCTTTGTACTTTAATTTCTAACTTTTTTAATGTTGGCATTCTTGTTTATTAACAAATCTGCATAACCGGAGCCCTCTCTATCCAGTTGGGGATATACAAATTAAAATATAATAATGCAGGAAAGTGCAAGAAGCAAAACAACAACAAAAGGGATCTTAGGGTTTTGGACCCCAGAATAATTCAACCCATAAAAGCACACAATGGTCAGAAAGCTGCCAGAGCAGGGAAGTGATTAGTCAGCCAGTGATCTCTGAGCTATCAGCACAAGAGCAACTACTGTGACTAGCCAAGCACTTGCTGGCTTGTAGTGACATGTGCACCACACCACCAATTGGTGCTATTGGTGCTAAATCGCCTGAGTGCTAATATCCAGTAGAATAGTATCCAAAGGTGAAAATGATGGAAAGACGATCAAGCAAAGCTAGTAGTAAACTCAAGGTGGTTTACCTAACAAAACAGTTCTCTGGTTAAGCACAAATGGGCAGAGGGGACAGCAAAAATCATGGCTGATAGTCTCTCTAAAAGAAACAAACTTTCTGTTTCTGTTTCAATGAGCTGTATAAAAAAGCTTGGAAACCTACTATCTCATCAGATCCCAAAGTGCAGTATGGTTGAAATACTGTAGTTATAACAAACTGCATACTGGCTTGGTCAACCCAAGTAAACAAGGATCACTTACCCTTTTGGGAGATCAGGAAAACTGCCCTTCTTGAATTGGCAGTCTAATGTCTTTTGACAATACTTTGTAGTCCAGCCAGACCTGAAGCATAGATTAAGAGTTAATGGACTCTTTCTACTGGTGGGAAAGGGTTAATGATTTTGTGGCTACCTCTGAATACAAGCTGAAGGTTTCTACCAACAAATAGTAATTAAAAATGGATTTGTAATTCCACATATTGGGAAAGGTGAGGTAATGCTCTTTTTTCACTCCATCTCTTCACAGCGGCCTGCTTTCCTGCTTTTGCTCATGTTGTTCGCCACAACTCTCTCAATCCATGTAGGTGTAAGACCTTAGTTCAGTCTGTCTCCTGTCTCAGACGAAAGCCTTTGGTTTTGAACTCTGGTTGCTGAGCATAGCAACACAGGTAGAAGACAAAATCTGTGCAGGTATCCAGGAACTGACATAGATGAGGAAAAATATTTTTGGTTATCCACACCTTTCACCAGAGCACCCAGACACAACAAACCCATGTGGGATGACAAACTGGTCATGAAACAAATGTTTATTATATTTGCAAAGCTTGAGAGCTTAAGTTTCATTAAATCTGTTAACAAGAACCTTATCAGAATTCTGTAGCCAAGAACTTCCACAGTAGCCTACAAGCCATTACAGTTATTTTTTATTTTTATATTTGCAGTGTTATATAGCAGGAGTAAACACAATAAAAATAGACCAGTACAATATTATCAATTGATTTTGCTTGTCGGAGAAGCTGAACACTCCATGGAGAGCCAGAGACTTTATCACCATAAATGTTCAAAGGTCTGAAATCTGAAAATAATTCATATCACTTCAGTATATCACAGAGATGATCACAATTACAAGATGGTGAACTATTTTGTGTAGGTATGGGGATAAAATGGTATAAAAGTATATAATAAATGTATAAAATATACTTTATATTCAAATGTTTTGAATAATATACATTATATTTAGATGAAACATAATGTATATGTTCCCATGAAAAATTAGTGAATAATTTAATCTAATGAAAAACAACAGAAACAGGGTATGACTATTGATGAAAACTGCTGTCCAAAAGATTTAGCTATTTTGCATTCTTCTGCTCTTTTAACTTTGTTCTTTTTTTACTTCATGCAGGAACTATTCTATGGAAATGTCACCATCTACCATTTTTAAACTAAACTTGGTTTCTTCACACACAAAGCTTCTTCACAAAGCTAAGATGCATTAATAACAAAGTTGTTACAATAATATGAAGCCTTTGTGCAAACCCTGACTTGTTGATCTTCCAAACATACATATATTGTGACACTTGATAGTGCCTATTTGTAAGACTTTAGCATATACAGTACGTCAGTCTTGAGGCATGAAATGGTTTTTGCTCTTTTATAGCCCATGGAGTGCTCATGTGTTTGCCATATTCTAAATCGCTCAGGCTGAAAAACTGCTAGAAGACCCAAAAATGACAATTATTCTATGTTTTGATTTAGACAGCAATTTTGTCTGGTCTATGACCTTTGTATAGAGAGATTGTTGTTGTTAATAAAGTCCTGTTGAGCTTTTGATCAGCAGTGGATGGTGTTGTGACTAGTGTGGTTCCTGTACTGGTCTCTGGTTTTTCAACTTTTCGGTTAATTTTTCTGTACATATTTGCCCGTTTCTATTTCCTGTTGTTTGATCACGATGCCTGGTGGGGGAGGGGAGGGGAAGGGTGTAGGGGGCAGATCTAGCTCTTATTAATTGTGAATGCACTATCTTGCACACACGTGTAATTCTAACTTGATGTGTGCACTTTAATATAACTCAAAAAGTATTTACTGCAGTTAGGGACCGTTTTTGGTAAAGCAAATGTTTTTGGTAAAGCAAATGTTTTTGACAAATCCGGAACAACTAGATGATCAAATACCTGTACAAAAAATGAAAATATTTTTTTCTTCGGTACATTAAAATTGCTGATAATATGTTGTTTTTGTAAACCTGTTGTCTTATGATTACAAGAATAGGTCACCATCTTTTTAGTTTCCCCTTATGCGTCTCCTAAATTGTCAGAAAAACAAAACTTTATTTTTAACATTTAAACTCACATGCCTTTTGACAATGTTTTGTGTGGTTCAACACATGCTCTGCTAACTTCATCCTTTATGTTGAGTTCTCAGCTTAAAAGAAACAAAAAAACAAAGTTCACATCTTTAAACTATAAACAGCCTTGGTAATTAATTTTGCTCGGGTTTTCCCAAATGACAACTCAAGTCCTTTCAGCACTGTAGACTGTACAACACAGCTGGTAACAGTTATTGAATAATCACAAATAAAGACATGTTTGTGGTGGAAATTTACATTTTCCAGATTAGTCTGAAATATCCAATATTTGACTATTTATTTTTCTGCCTTCTTGTCAACAGTTCATGCCACTCTGACATAATTACCGGAGCAGGAGTGCTATGTATAGACCTTGCATCTGGATTCTGTGATTGTGTCAATGAATTGGAAGAGCCAGGAACACAGCTTGAGCATAACTTACATAACTTACTGCAAGCATGCAGTGTCTAGAACTTTATCAATAGTCCATATTCTTCACAGGGACAAGTTGAGATTAATTCCATGTTGAAAAGTATAACAAAAAAAACATAATGTTTGGGCTTTTGAGCCTTCTACAGGTGTGAGGTTCCAAAGCTGAGATGCTGTGATTCTCCTTTTTGCTACTTGTTCCTTTGCAGTTCGCACAATGACACAATACTTCACGTATACTAATGCATATGTTATCTATGTATTGTATATATTCATAAAAATCTACATCACGTTAAAGCAATTTTAACTTTATTTCTATTTATTCCAATAGATGTTATTTCACACACTGCATATGATATACAGTATTCTTGATACTGCTGATACTGTATATCATGTACTGTTTCCCTTCACCTTTATAATGTCTAATCTGGGGAAAGGGAAGTTTTTAGAACAAATCTTGCAAAATAAAACAAGAAACACTGTGTAAAAATGAACAATAATGTTCCACATCAAAGGATTATGCTTTATGTAACAAAACAAACAATTAAAAATACAAATGAGTCTCAAGTTTAAATATATTGCAAAGTCAAAGTCTTTTGTCTGGACATATTACATTGAAGAGCAAAGTCATACAGTAAAACCTTTCAATTTCTGACAGTTCTAACTGCCACTTTGAGCACCTATCACATTTTGTTTCTATTTTTTTCGTTTTCAAATTCCTAACGGGGAGAAAATTAATAGCTATACGGTACAGAAGAAGATAGAGATATCTAGAACAAAATTTAATAAAATTACATTTCCACTGGCATGTTTTCTTATGTAATCTCTATAGTACATGAAGCTGTGCTGGAAAATGCACCAAAAACAATTAATTAAAAAAACAACAAAAGAGATAACCAGCCATTAGATCTCATTTTATTCTTTCATTGTATTAATACATTTGAAAAATAACGATTGAACATTTAACTGATTTACATCAGTTGCATGGTTTTACTTATAATTATAAAGAGGGGGATTATTACAGTTGGCTGTCTCCACTGCATTGCCCCACAACCATGCAGAATTGAGTCTCCCAGATCAGCTGGGTGTGAGTTTGCCCTTGTCTCAGCCGAATTTTGCTGAACAGGAAATGAAAAACAGCATACTGTTGCACGGCTGAGAACGGCACTAGGCCTGCCAGCTTTGGATCTGTAAATTAAAACCAGGACATGCTTGAGAGGGAAGACGCGAGGCACTGCGCCCACTGCAGACTGAAATTAGCTGGTTTCTAGATCCATCTAGTGGCAATGTCGCGAAATTGCAGAATTTTTTACATGCATTTTGGAATTGAGTATTGGAGATATTCTTCACAAATTTAAAAATATGAAAATCCGTATTTAGTGCATTTACAGATTATGTAAACGAGCTTGATGTGGTTTTAAAAACAGCATAATTCTGAATAATTTTCTGAATAATAACAATATTTTATATTATATATTGTGTACATACAAGACAAGACGTCCAGGGGAAGATTTCACAAGAACTGTCATTCTAAATGATCATGCAAAGATCCCATGACAGAATAAACTGCTGAGCAAATCAGTAGCATTAATCCTTGATCAGCAGGGATCATTTTGACCATTAGATAAGCAATTACAGTCTTTTTACAGCAAGTGAGTTAATAGCAGCAGTATTTTCTTTTATCACATCATTTTGGAATAAATGGCTGGCACGTTTGAATTAGCTCCTACAATACTACATATTGGATGCTTGGATCAGATTTTTTTAAGATGGGTTTCTTAAAGAAAATTGTGCTCTGTTACTTCGTCATCGTCTCATTAATTAACTTTTCACATATTTGTCTATTTAGAAAGCCTGAGTTTTAACTGTCTTGCAGCAACAACTTAATGTTCACATTGTGCACTTCAAGGGCAGAAAAAACAGGAAAGCACCCCAGCTAAACTCTTCCACTGCAGACTGCAGCCAGGAGGAATTATGTTTACATTGAGTCTACTGTGCGGCAGCACAAACAGGGTCCAGGAGGAGAAAGGGAGCTCAGAGCATAAAGGATTTCTGCGAGAATGCCTTGAAACCCAATCGCAAGGGTAATTAACACAATGAAAATAGGCCAGGAAATCTGGCAAACTTCCCAACAAATCTTTACCCCCTCCAATGTAATTGCATTGTGACTAATGTACAGTAACAGTGACAAATGGCCTGTCACACAGTGTGACTTGACTCCTGATGTGTCAGATAACTGTGACAGCTATAGAATCTTGGAGCGGAATCTGTCCAGAAGATGTGCTTCATAAAAACACTGTGAGTCTACAGAATATACTGTAGGAGCTCTGCTACTCTAACACACATCAAAAACCTCAGGCTCGAAATCTCCCCCATCATACTCTACTTTGCTCTCTAGATTAATTCCTACCTCTAATGAAATAGGAACAACATTTATTTTGTCATTTATTAGAATGAGTTATGGTTTGGACAGTACTGTATGTCAGTATGTCATTATGAGTCAATAAAAATTGAAAGCTGAATCCCAGGTCAGGTGGCTCAGAATAGCATTTTTGGTGATTTGCAATAAATAAAAGTGTCACATTTATTTACACCTTTAATATTTATTTAAAATATGAACAAAACGTAATCTAAAGTAACAATCTGCTCTTTCAAAGGAGGCCTCTGCAGTGCTACAGAGGCCTTCAGAACGTTTAATGACACTACCTAAATCATTTATCTATAGCCTCATGAAGTTAGTCAGCCTTTTCTGATGTCTAAATGTTGAAATCTTGAAACCCTGGATCCCCTCATATAATAATAAAATCCATGATTTTTATAGTACCTTTCATGCCATGGATCTGATCCCTCATTAAAGCGTAGTGTGGCCACAGATGGGCAGAATAGATGAGGCATTTATTTTCACAGAAGCCATCTAGAAAAAAACTACAAAGACACAGTAAGATATCCAGTGTTAATCATCACCTCTCATTCATTGCATGGGAGCAGTGCATGAAGGGTGGTCTCCTGCCTTCAGATTTAGCCAGCAGCTCTGTGCGTCGTTCTGTTCGCAGCCCTTGTCTTCCCATCTCCTGCCCATCAGCTTGAAATGATTTTCCAAACAGCATGAAACAAAAATACCAGGGAAATGATAATTTCAAAGCATAACTCTGTGGGCAATTAGAATGAAAAATGGAGTTTAGATGAGGTTATGAAAACAGAACTAATGACCAGTCTGTTATCATACAAACATACCTTTCAAAGCTAGAGTAAAGCTTTTTATAAGGTTGACAGTTGTGATTATATTTTAATTAATATTGACTTTGTTATTGACATTAATGCTAATAATACTAGTGTAGGTTGTGGGTTGTAACTGTAAAATTCCAGTAAAATTATTCTGGTTGAAATACGAGTTTCAAGTTGTTACTTTCACTCAGACAGAATTCATTAACAGAAAATGTTCAGTGCATAACAACGTCAATGCACAGTTGAGGTCGTTTCCTTTATAAATCCTGCATTTTGTTTTTGGAGCAGTAACAGTCTTCCCTAGGTGCTTACAAAAGTGACTTTTCTTTAGAGAAGGGCATTTTGAGTCAACACAAATTGAAAGCTGAATTCTAGGTAAGGTGGCTTAGAATTGCAAACTTTGGGTGGTTGCACTGGAGTGGGGGGCACAATTATCATTTAGGTAATTATGGTTCTGTTTTAATAATGATATTTAGATAAGACAAGTTAGGATATGTCAATCTTTTGATAGCGTTGTCAAAAACTTGCTTGGACTTGCTGTGGTGCTACATTATAATTACTGGTACTTTACATTATGATGGTAATCTACTTCATGCACCACTGAAGTGCAGTCATACCTAGGCAATGCAATGCAGACATTTTGCATCAGCAATCCCAGGCGACAGTGGCTCAGGTACAGAAGTAACAAATGACTTGAACTTGAATTAAGGAGAATCTTAGGGAGGACAGGTCTGGAGAGTAACTTAATTAGGACATTAGGGTTTACACTCCTACTTTTTAAACAGTGGTATATGATCCTGCAGCACACTGTCCCATGTCTCCAATACTGGGACAATGATTTGGAAATTCTGTTCCAGAGGCAAAAGGACCACCTACTGGTCCATCAACACCACTTAGAATAGTAACCTTTCCATACTTCCATGACTCTTTGCATAGAGAAGTGCCCCTTGTCCACAGCTTTAAAAGCATTTTCACATACAGGACTTTCCACATTTGTCTCTGGTTCACACTTCCATGCTACTGTACGCTATACCCTCTGTGCTGACTGTGTCAATCTCGTTGAAGATATTTGATTTAAATCAAGGCAGTCGCGTTCTTTAGCTCTTGAGTAGGGGATCCTGAGTTTACAGCCACCCTCTGGCTGCCCTGGAGACTATTCAGCTTCTAGCTTCCCAGTGAAGACAGCCCTCCAGGCTCCTGTGAGGTCTGAGGGGGACAGTAATAATTTATAATAATAATAAATAAGTTGTTCCAGAATATTGGTCATTAATACTTTATTTAAAATACCAAATCCAATAGACAACAGAGCAAAATGAAGAGGTTGGCAATATCACAGACTGCATTTTGAGATCATGCCAAAGGTGGTGAGACACTATAAAATACGTACGAGCAGTATGAAAGATACAACCAGGACGTTCACCACAAATGTTATGAGGCTTGCAAGTTGTTGGTATAGGAAAGTGATTAAAAAGAAGAGTTTGGCTGCTTATTTTTAATTCAGACCTTATTAACATTTTACAAGTGGAACAATACATTATGACAAAAAAAAATGAAGTTTCCAAAATTAAAGACCCTGGATCCCCCTTGTCCCCTGCGTCTGGTTTCTTGGTGTTGTGCATCAGCTGGGCCTGAGACTGAGGGCTATACACAAGGGAGCTGTTTCTAAAAAAGGTACAGGAGTACTCTGGGAACAATTTCTCTGGACAATTTCACTGCCATTTGGGGGAGTTCATTTTTACGTGATATGACTGGAGAGAGAGCATTGTTTAAATACTCCAGACATAATTTTAGAATTATTTCCTCCTAGCCCTTCTGAGAAATCCAGTCCAGTTTCATTGAGATTACATAATTTTGACATCAAGGTTATTTAAGATAAACAATTTGTCAAGTAGTTTTCCGGATTTTCCGTGAGTCAGGATTAATATGAACTAGACTTGCATTAGTTTACATGGGTGAAATTAGGAAATAAACATATGTATTAATCTACGATAGTGAAATTTCTTCCTACTCCTCTTGCTATGTCTTATGTTATCTCATTTACCTCCTTATTTAGTAAGTTTTTTTTAGTTTTTAATATCTTGTACAGCCCTATTTTATATAGTTTTCTTTTAAACCTCTTTTGAAACAGTTTAGATTTACTCTGGAAGAATATTATTATTTGCACAACTAGCAAACTGCTAAAAATGGCTAAGTTTTGGACTATCGGTTGCCATTTCACAGTTGAATTTCTCACCTGAGGATAGCTGCAATGAGAGAAGAAATCTCGAGATCAGAGGAAATGAAGATGCTAGAACACTTTTATCTCAGAGTTATGTTGTGATACAAACAATATTTGCAGACAGACAAATCTTGGGTATGTACATTTCAGGGGAATGAGGAAACTTCAGGTGCATTAAAAGTTACTAAACTTTTATTCCCTACCACATTCACATTATATGTGTCAACATGGAATAATTACTTTAGGAAACACCTTTAAACCTTATTTTTTTATGTCTCATCGTTGGCTTTCCTCCAAACCCATTTTGCTGTCTGCAGTGTTGTTGCAATAACCTAGATTGTAAAACAACTGCTGCTGAGGGTGTGAGTGAAAAATACTCCACTCTTAATTTGGGTTATAGTTCTGCAAAGTCATATTGTATTTGACCTCTGTGTGGGAATTTTAGATTTTTGTGAAAAGTCTGGCAGCAGTTATGACAATTAATAATAAAAACAACTACTGTAACAACAGCTAAAGGAACAATAGAGTGATCCGTATACTGTAGATGCAAAATCATGGACGTTTAAATGCTATGTCTATTTTAACCACTAGGAGGGGTGGTTGCACTGGCAGAAGCTTTGCTTTTTCCGACCACAGGTATTTTTAATGTAGTCCTTGCTATCATTACAGCAAAGAGAACAATTAAAGAGAAGAAAAGCAGACGCAATAACAAAAACATCTGTGAGCAAATGAAAGCACGCCAGCTTACATCGTAAAACTGTTGCTGCGTTGTTTAAGATTGATTTTTGCAAACCTCTTCTGAGATTCATCTGCTGGTTTTCATCATTATCGATACGATAAAAATCTGCATATTACTGCTATGTCACATTACAGTTACCTCCTGAACAATGAAATATACCATTCTCAGCTCTTGACAGAAGATTTGTTATGAGTGATGTTGTGATCAGTCAGCTTCACTGTTCTACTAACTCTCTTTCAGGATTGATCTCTCTCAGCTCTTGACATACAGATAATGCTGCCTTTTCTTTTCTATTCCACCACCTTCTTTTCCAGTTGTCAGTCCTTGATGCCATAATCCACCAACTCTTCCTTGTGTTTGCAAAACTGAACTATTTATACATTTGCCTGAGAACTAGTAGAGGTTCATTCCACACTGAAAAGTAAAAAAAGAAGGAAAGAAAAACACCACTGAATCACTTTTCAGCATGGATTTAAACTCTGCTTCTTCTGTTGCAGTGCAATGTGCTGCCGGTTTGAAGCTCAATATATTTGAGCTTCTATCACAAATTCTATCGTGACAAAATAAGCAAAATGTTGAGAAGATCCCGCTGTTAAACAGCTAGGGCCCCCAAAATCTTGATGCTCACTGCGTCTTGAAGGGAATGGGGTAGGGCATTCTGAACATGAGTTAATACATTAAGAGCTTCAACAAATTATACACCCCTTCCCCCGCAATGTCAGACTTCATCAGAGAGATGCCACTGACCCAAGGCTGTGTGATAACTCTGTCCTTCATGGATACATGACTCAGGGCCATGGCACCTCAATAGATTCTGGCCACCCCACGCGTGCCTTAGGTCATTACAATGAAAACAGTAAGAGATTTCACTTGTTTCTTCTTCTTTTGATTCATGGAGCTGGAATAAACATGTCCTTTGTGTTATCCAGTGGCAAATAATGTGAGGAAGGCGATGGGTTATAGAGGTGGTGAAAGATCAAGAATAAGGCCCAATGACTTCAATCCCATGACTCATTTGCAGGTCAGGACCCCCCTTAAAATGAACAGGAGCATGAAAGGCGAAATAAAAATAAATGAAAAGAGATGCTTCTTTTAAAAGATATTTCCTTCCCCCACCCCAAAACCCTTTTTGTTTTCCCCATAAAGTCTTCCTTTGTCTGAATTGGACTGGTGTTTCACAACAAGCTCTCAGACTGCCAAACCTACGACATAATAACTATGCTCTCTGGAAGGTTTTGAGACGGATACAGGATTTTACGGCTCTTGAAGAGAATGTACAGTAAACAAGTTTTAGACATGTGTCCTGTTTGTTCAGCTAAACTAAAAACTAAATTTTTCAAACAGTAATTTATGTTGTAGACTTTGAGCAGCATTTTTATGTGTTATCTACAAAAATCAAATATTAGATTGAATCTGAGGGTATTGCTTGTCTTCGCTGTACTCATTGCAGTACAATGATGGTACAGTTGAACATCAGTAAGCTTGTATTAATAAGACCTAATCGACAAGTCATTTTCCTTATAGGTCTGGTGGTGAAAGACTTCACTTGAAGGTTTAGAGGAATGGCAGACACACAATACCAGAACAAAATACCGATATGAGGAGACAAGACAGCGACGATAACTATGTGAGCTTTAAAAAAAAAACACGCTGATAGAGAAGATCTTTTCTTACTCGATTTCCAGTTCACTGATCTATACGAACGCTACGGGTTTCAGTGCAAGACTGAGCAGCAGAGAAACAAACGTAGGCTAATCTCTTTGGCCACCAGCACATGTCTGATGGCTTCTATCGCTGGTCAATCCTTTGTGGTCAGTTCTCCTTAAAAAATCCAACCCTACCATGCACAAACCTGTTACCCAATCCAGGAAAGTGCATGCTGTATATAGAGATATGTCACGTTTTAATATATATACGATCTCAGCCACTCACAAACGAGAAACGGGGGAAGCTCCTTTTGCCAAAGCAGGCGGAGTCGGAAACGCGAAAGCTGGGAACTGCCTACCTACTCTCCTCCGGCAGAGGTGCGTGATTGTGGAAGCCCAGCGAGAGAGCTTGAGCGAGTACCCGCGAGTAGCGCAGCAGAGTTGGGGCTGAGAGTTACTGCGACCCGGCAGACGCCAGCATCATTTAGAGCAGCGGCCGACCGCGGCGAGTGGAAGCTTTGAGTTTGCCCGCTGGACGCTCATCCTTTTTCTTTCTCCTCGGCAACAATACATTAACACCACAAAGCAGCAGCGGCCAGTAAATACAGGAATAACTCCTCGTGGCTGCTTGGACATTTCTTGTAGAAATGGACGGTTTCGCCGGCAGTTTAGGTAAGTAACTCCCCAGCTTAAGCATGATGCACTATTAATAGAATATCAGTCCACGGTTGTTGAACTGGGGTGAAGGCAATTTAAAGATCATATCGCTCCACTCGTTGAGGGAGCACTGAATTAACAGATCATTGTAAGTATTGTTGCACATCGCCTCCTTTTTTTGTTCATTTTCTGAACCATTGTTTTGCTGGGTGCACGATTTGATTTTTTTAGGTTGATGCAGATAGTTGTGGCTTATATACTGCTGAGGGTTCTATACAATCGCTGGCATTTGGTTAATATTTTTGGTGCTTTGCTTTCATAAGCTTTTGATTGCCAAATTTGGTGTCAGTGCAATAATGTTCTGATAGAAATGAGTATACTTTACATCTGTGAAAGTCTTATAAACATTGTTTTGACTTTATTTGTAAGTTAAAATTGCAGACGAATTTAAACTACCGCAATGCATTTCTAAAGCAACCAGATCTCCACTTCATTGCTTGTGTGCATAAATCTTCAAAGGGAATACATGAAGCATCGCACTGTAGTTCTTGGGCATCCAGTGCTAAATTGCGTCGAGTTGAATGTGCAGTTTTTCTACAGACTGTATTGTCATACCCGTGATTTAGCCGATTTAAAGTTTAAGGTGAAGATGAATTTTTTAATGCGAAGAAAAAACAGGGGGACGTTTTTGGTGTATGACAGTTTAAGGCTCCACTGAAGTTTTAGATTTTAAGTAAGTATTTTTCAGATGTAATGTTCGAAACTGAAGGAAGGAAGGGAAAAAAAAACAAAGTTAGCTTTCCGTCAGAAAATGCAAACCTCGGTTTTGCTGCTCATCCTTTCTGTGATAACGTGAAGGCGCCGAGGAGCGAGGTTTGGTGCTGAGGAAGTTTTGTTTCAGATTGAAGATGAAGTGGAGGCAAGGACAAGATCTTCCAACGATAATAGTCCGGGCCCTTTAAAATCTGAAGTTTCCAGCGATAGTGCGAGTGATTTTGTTTTATTTTAGTAGTGCTTTGGTTACAAATATTGTATAAAGTAAACATCTGGCGCCGGTATCAGGATGTTTATTTAACATGGGTAACTCTCAATAGAAAACATTGCAATCTTTGACACAATTGGATCATGAAACGGAAACTTTCTCTATTGCAAGTCATTCTGCACATGTTTCATTGTAACACACTGCTCGACACTTCTCACATACATCTTTTTAAACATTAAACGCTAGTACGTAGAGGGTGTCAGTCATCAGACACCCAAATAAATTAGCGGTAAAGTAGAACACGTCAAGGAAAGATCGCCCCTGTTCTGTCTTGGGGATTATTAAAGCAAAGCCTTAGCAACTTTCCTCTGATATTCCCTGCTGTAGCTGAAGCCAAGTCCGAAGAAAAATATATCCACCCCTTACAACAAAAAATAAGTGTTGAAAAGCATGGTTTGGAAACGTTGTCTCCTTAGTTCTCCTTAGTGGCTTGAAGCAATCGTTTCGGGTCCACAGTGACACCCATTGTCAATATATTGCAATAAAAATACAGTACTACAGCAAAACGTCCCTTGCACTGTACTACAGATAGATTTATTTTAGGAACTAGTAAAGGTTTGTTCCGTGCTGAAAAGAAAAGAGACAAAACCTTTCGCCTGTGGAGCCTTCTTCAGGTGTCAAGATTTATTTTACGCACAGACTAAAACAGGCTGCTTGTAAACCAATGCGCTATACAAACGTATGACAAGATCACAGAAATGTAATCAGCTTCATGCCATTTCAGTTAACAGATTAGAAATTGGAAGTATATCTAATCAATTATGTGTTGTTGAAAATGGTTTAAAAAAGTCAAGTAATAAATAACGTGCTTCTGTTTGCACAGACCTGCAGCTGATTTTCCCACTTTAGTATTTTTTGCAGTCCCTCTGCACAGTATGCTGTGTTCACCTGAGATGTTGTATCCCAGAATGCTCTGCTGCTAGCCTCACAGGGCATGGAGGAAGACAGCTTCATGAACGGTAGTGCTTCCCAGTAACGGGTGTGCTGTATGCTGTGCCAGCTGGTACATACTGTAATAGACTCCACCATATGCATCATTTTCAGAATTCCCTATGCCTTTCCTAAAATACTATCTCTTAACCTTTTGTAAATTATTTACCTATTTTATAGTTTTGGGTTTCTCTGTGCTTCTGGCTAGCATGTGATAATGACCTATTCCCAAAATGCACGTGAAAAATATGATAATAATCTTCCTGCCATCCTGTGTATTGTTGTGTCAGTTTATCTGTTCACTTTGGACCTGTAACTGGTTTTCAGTCCTGGGTGTTGTCAGGGTTAGTGAGGGCAGAGGGATTAATGTCTGGCAGAGGACTGAGTCTAGATTAAACCAAATTCTAGATTGACCTGGATGAGTCTCATCCTTGTTTGTATTTTCCTGCAAACTCAGCCCTGTGTCACCAACTCATCTTCGTGGTGACACTTTGAATAACAGCTAAGAAAACAAAGCATGAAAGCTTAGCTGTGTATCCATACTCATACTGCAAGTACTGCACATTTGACAGCAATGGCCACTGTGTTGATTAAGGCAGAAGTGAAGTTACTGTTACTCCTTCTCTCTCTCATCCCTGGCTGCCACATTGTAAACCTTGTCAGAAAGCCTGGTGCAGTCAGTCAGCTTTTTAACTGTCCGGTAATGTCTTAAAATACATTCCTAGTAAATCAGGTGTGATTGTCATTAAGCAACCACTGAGCAGTGATTTCCATAAGGTGTAGTGAGCCCAATCTCCTAAACAGCAGAAAAGACAAGGAGAGGATTAGGTTACAAAATTCCTTCATCTTAAAAAAAACACAGAAAACATTAAAAAATCCTCTCCTGAACCCCAGGCTGCACGTGCTCTTGAATGTTTCCAGATGGAAGAATGCTGCCTTTTGACCTCATGCATTTTTCCCTTTTCTTTTCTCAACAATGTATTCAACTGCAGCTGATGTGAAAGTGATTGTATTTTATTTTAATCCTGAGGTCAGAAATTGGCTTATATTCATTTTGCTGAAATGAAATCTCAACATCTTCTGGAGAAGGGCGTTATAGACAAGTGTGAGAACCATAATATGTCTTGTACCACTTTAAAACATTTTACAATCTTACAAATAAAATAATGAGGTAATGACTCCTCTGTCACCAGAATTTACTTGTGCTGTTTATTTGCTTTCCATTAGCCACAGAGGTGCAGTTGGAGACTTCAGAACTGGCACCACCTGTATCTTAAAAACAGTGAAAACTAGAACCTTTGCGTTGCTGCTTTATTGGATGACTTTATGTTCAAATAATTTTAACAAGTAGCAGAAAAGTATTTGAAAATCTGGAATATGTCATGTTGGTTCTGGCCACCTTGGCACCCCTCCTAATGAGTGCCAAACCTACCTCAGCAAAGAACAGGTGACCTGCAACAGGGGTGTGAATGCTCTTGACAGGCATGGGATGTTGATCTTACTACAGCAGTCTCATTCGGCACTGTTCAACCTGTTAGGAGTATGTGTAGCTATACTTAGTATTCTAGATTTAGTAAAATGCCTTGGGGGCAGTTATTATTTAAAGGAGCTATAGCAATCTAGAGAGAATGCAATCGTATTTGCCTGCCTTTTGTCTGTCTCTGTTGTTGTCTGATGTGTATATTTTTGGTGATTTATTTGTGGCTTATGATGGGAGGGCCTGGCTGACAGTGAAATCTATAGTTTTGGGGGGCTAGCATGGAAACTGGCCACTCAGACTTGTCGAGTTAGATGAGGCTTCAGTTTCACGAATAAAAGTGAGCATCTAATAAACATTTCGACTACAATCTTCTCTCAATCTTAGAAATGTACAATCTTTAAAAGTATTAATGCGTGGGATTTAAAATATAATGGTCTTTCCAAATAGGATGGAGACAACACATATGACAGGGTTTTTTAAAACTAATTCGAGCTTCCTCATGTTTAATTTTGTGTCCTTTTCCCCACTGTAGGTTGCTACTGTACTTTCTGTTCCCAAATTGCCAAATACTTCCTTGAGCTCTCACTAGAGGGAAGCATGATGCACTTTGACTGGTTTTAGTCAGTCTGGTTTAGACACTCTAACTGAACTCAATGGGAGGTGGCCAAGCATTCAAACCCCATCATTTTTCAAGAAATAGACCAATAGTTCCACAATCCTTATTTAACAATGAAGTATGGAATTTTAAATGGTTCACAGTGGCTTAAGGTAGTGTGGGATCAAAGACATATTCTTCGCTTAAAATGCCTTATTAAAGATTTTTTTTTAATTAATGATTTCTCTGGATTCAGTAAAATTAGGAATATATTCACACTTCTCACTTCAAGCCTTAAACCATCTTCTGTTTTTTTTTTCCCAATTTTACCTTGAATCAAATTTGATAAATTCTCAAAATATTAAGTTCCTAAAATAGAAAAGAAAACACTACAGTTCAGCTGACAATTAAACAAGGGAAGCCAAGTTAGAAGCAGACGTTAGAAGAAGCATGTGTCTTTGGAGGAGCGGATTTCCCTCTGGAAGCAGAGAGAAGCACGAAGAAGGTGGATTCTGATAGTAAGTGAGCCACCACAGGTATGAAATAATCTCCTTGGCAGTACAGGGGTTAACCCACCCACGACAGAAAGAGACCACTGGGCTAGAGGCTATGCTGTTAAACTTCCTGCCTCCAAATATAGCCTGGCTTTACACAAACCAGATGGAAGGCTTAAACATTCCTTTTGAAGAACCTTCCTGCATGAGACTTTCTGTTAATTAGGTTTGCAGCCACAATCAGACAGTCAGGTGGTTATGTCATTAGAGTGCTTGGGTTTCAGCGTAGATCATGGCAGAACAGTATGTTAAATATCATTTCTTAAAGATGACGCCCCACCCCACCCCAAATAATTGTATTTATTGCTGTATTGATCTGGTAACAGGCTGCCTTTGTTTTATTAATCAGGTTGGGTTTTGCATAGGGCCTGCATGATACAGAGTTGAGACTGTTACACTGTATATAGTGAAATCTATGCCATGTACAGTATGATGCACAGAACCAGATTGTGGAGTGAAATATATGTAGAAAATATATTTAATATGATACATCAGCTTTTTTTCTGGTAGTTAATATTTCATTAAGTTTGAACTTTGACACTCACTGACACACTAAAGCTCTAAAACCACATTGTCCCAGCATGTGTGTTTAACAGAAAACCATATGGAAGTATTTGAACTCCCTAATGAGGCCTCCCACATTTAGCAGAGCGTGGTCTGGAGGCTTAGTGCACTGTATTACAGGTTTTGATGCATGATATCCCAGCTTCCTTTTAAATAAGGTTTGCTTTAGCTAATCATGCTCTCTGATAAGGTGTGTTAGAGGGATATAATCCCACCACCAGCCTGGAAGTAGGTTACTGTGAAAAAGGGTGAACTGTTATTTGTCTGTAAGAGGGCTGATTGACACAAGGATCGATTATAGTTAATATTTCCAAGACACTCTGCTTGTTCATTGTTATCCATGACATCAAGGGGGATACAAAATAACACAGTATTGTTTTTGCCTCAAATATCAATGCATTTTGAATTTCACGTAACATACAGTGTGTTTTTTGTACTGTAGTCTATCTTAGAAATCTAAATCCATCATCACAATTTATCTGTTCATCTAGCCATTTTCAGAAAGCTTTCTATTCCTGACAATGGTTGCTGCAACCACAAAGGTATCCTGCAACAGCTTCTACCTCCAGGCAATAAGACTGCTTGATAGCCAACCTGCAGCTCCTTCGGCAAATCACCCATAATGGCTCCATGGGCATACAGTTTTCATTGTATTCAGCATACCACACTCCTTGGACATAATATATTGCATACACCCTGGACCCATAGCAGCTCTGTTTATATTGAGTTTTGTTTGAGTTTGTTTCTATTCAATTTCTAACATCAATTTCTATTGCATTATTGTCTATTATTATATAACCTTCTTTTGTAACAGTAATTTTGTGATTTTTATCCCCCCCACCCCACCCCACCCCGGTGAGGTCGTAGAAAAGACATTTCATTGCCAGCAACTACTGCTGTATGCTATATTGTGCATTTGATAAATAAACTTTTGACTGATGGATTGATTGAAGCACAGGGCACAAGGCAGGAATACACCCTGAAGAAGACAGCAGCTCACTTGAGGGCATACAAACACCCAAGCCAGAAGGACGCATTAGAAAAAACAGTTAAATCTGCCAGCATGTCTTTGGGAAGGTGGGAGGGAACTCAAAATTCCTGGTGGACAGGGAGAGAATATACAGTATAAATTCTACACTTAAGAACAGCCCCAATCTGACTCAAACTCCCTGGACCAGTGAGCTGGGCTGCATCATTGTGCCAACTGCAGTCACATACATTGTTTTGAATTCTGCAAGTGCTTTTAGAAATAGTTTCCGGAAATACCTGTGTTGTAGCGCTCCAGTTGTGTCCCTGTTTCAAGTGGCTTGCAGGTCTGTGCATGGGCTGTGAATGCTTTTGAAAGACGTGCAGCTGTTGCAGTGTGTGGGTGGACCTGCATCTTATTGCACTGTGAAACCGTTCAGCTCTTCATCGTCCTCATAATGATCTCCCAGTGATGTCAGCAGCATTCATGAGCCTAGACGGATGGGGTATTTGAATGCTGCTTGGACATGAGCAGAGAAAGGAAGGGGTCGTGCTGTGCTGAATTTCCAGCGGTCATTTTAGGGAGAGGTTTGATGTTTGTGAAGCTGAGCTTTGTGATACTGCTTTTCTCCTATCACTTGTGCTTACAAATTATTTTTCTTGTCAGTGTAGTAGGCCAATTTCCTGTGCATTCACTTGTTTGTCATGACAGTTTTAACATGCCCCCAAACCTCTCTTCTCCCTCTCTCTCTTCCACTCCTCCTCTCTCCTCTTTGTGGAATGGGGCGTTTATTTCCTGCCTACCCCCAACCCTTTCTGATAGCTGGAGTATAGAGAAAAAAACAGTTGCATTTCCTATGTTTACACGTTACTTGTTTCCTGCCTCAGCTGATGCAGTCAGTTAAATGCTTTATTCTTCGATCTGTTCAAGATTTTCCTTTCTATAAAATATAAAACAAAACAAATACTACCCCCTCCACCCCTTTTTGCACCATGAGGCAGTACCACAGAAAGGAACATTGGTAAGAAAACTCCTCCATTGAATGCCTGAAATATAATAGGATCGCATACTGTACAGTATATAGCAGGCTTAGACTCTGCATCATCTCCTGTCTTGGATAATTCTATTTATTTTACTTTTGGATGGAGTGGAAGTTAGCTGTGAATTTCCTACCCCTCAACTCAATGACAGTATTGTGAGGCAACCCTTCAGCACCAGCAGGGTTTTTCGGAGCACAATGAAAAGGACTTTTGATAAAGACTGTGCTTCATGTTATAACACTCTGTCCCTCTCAGGGCTTTTAATTGTAAATGAGTTTTTTTGTAAATGACTTGACGGCTCCCCGTCCCCTATTATACAGACTCCTCAACCCTGGCTTCTGCCTTTTTTGGTGATATTTTTTTTTTGTTGCTTCCTTTTTTAAAAATATTTACCCCAAATAGTTTCCCTCTACTGACACCCTGCAGCACATTATGATTTTTAAAACTTGGTGTTTTCTCCTGTATTCAGCTTTCTAACATCAGTAATTGTTTCAGTTGCTTCTGACCCTTGAAGGTTAATGGAAGAACAGTCAAAACATTGGAGAGGACAAATGGGTTGTTAAGAACTGAAGAAAAGCAAGTAAATTTAACGAGCTGTGGCTGAAAGAGATGTCCCTTTGGGACGTGTGGATTGAACAAAAGAGTATGAATCAGAAGCTTCATATAGTATGTGAAAGCTCACTTCAATCGTGCTATTTTAAACATTTGATTGTTTAGGGTTTATTTATTTTGTGTAGTTTTAGGTTTAAAAAAGGCATAAGGAAAAAAGCTGCAGTACATTGTAGGCCATGCAGGACAGCACTGGAGTGGCAGACTGTCATTGCCAGAGAGGAGAGCCCAGCTGAACTGCAAGTTAGGCCAGCTGGACACATGCATCTCTTGGACTCCTAAGTGTGAGAGTGTTAATAGGCTGGAAGGTTCCATTCAGTTTTGTTTGCGGGTGTGGGGTTTAGAGTAGGGCATTAGCAGTTGATGTTTCTCAAGCTGTAATTCCACTGGCAGGGAGCTCGGATCCTCACGTGCTGCAGGGAGCTTTGGTTTTTGTTCCACGTGAACCCCCAGTGACCTAATCGTAACTGACTGAATTGAACAAATTGAGAGCATTGCCTCTGGTTTCCGAAGCAGTTAGTACTTAAAAGATGCTGTCAAACAGCCTGCAGAACTGCAGACTGGAGTTATCCCCCAGCTGTCTTAATCTGCCCCTGATGTGTTGCTGTGACGTAGCGCTGACCATGAGCTGCAAATCCTCAGACCCAGTTTACTGGTGATGTTTAGACAAACTGGATTTTGATGTGTACCTGAAAAAAAATCAGAGGAGACAGAATGGGGGTTTATTAACTTAATAAACTGCTTGTGAAAACCCAAGCTTAACAAAATGTATAATGGTACATATTTCCCTCTGTTCCCTGACTCTGCACAACATATGTAGCATACCGTTCCCGGCTGTAGCATGAGTTCTTAGTGTGTGGAGAATCAGATCAGCTGTGAATGCTAAAGCAGAGGCTTCACATAATTTGCTTTTTTCAGTTTTTCTTTTGTAATACTATATAGAGTCACATTGTTCTCTTTTTATCAGTTTCCTACTCCAAGGGAGGAATAGTCCGGGTACATACAGAAATAATACAAAGAGAACAGTAGTTCCTTGGTCGTGGTTAACCATTTTTTATCAGTAATTGGTTTTGTCTTTGAATGTCTTTTTCATATCCTTCTGTGATCATATGCTTCATTTTACTGACCTGCATTGTTGTCATAACCAGCCTGAACCTTTTTAAATCCTCATGCTTTTGTGAAGGGTGGTTGTGATGATGAATTCAGTTCTAGAAAGGCATCTGATAGTTTGTTTGGATCAGTGCAACATTTAGTGTGAAGAATAACCAGAGGGGACACAGATAAATAGAAACAGAGCCCAATTAGTGATACGCATGTGCATGTTTGATCAAGCCTAGTACTGAAACTTGTTCACTGGTTTTGTATAAAAGGACTTGGGTTTGGGGTGGCTTATGTATGGAGATTCTTTAGTAAAGCCACACGGTGTGTACATCTTCAAAAGCCTGCAATGCCTTTTTCCCCTCTGTAATGGGATTGTTGGAGCCCTGCTGTACCTCAGCAACGTCTGGTCATGTCTTGAGAAGCTGCCAGAGCTGGAGAGGCACCAGAGACTAAATAGCAAGATTAGAAGGACAAGAGAGGACTTTGTCTGTTTGCTGTGTAAAAACACTGAACCCTCCCCCTGTTTGAGAGGGGCCTTCCTTGACATCACAGCTCAGAGCTTTTCCTGTTCTCAAGGCTATTAAGTGAGGACAGTCATCCTGTTCTGACGAAGAACAGTGCAGATTTCTGCTTTGAAAATGCTTTGCATCCTGGTGAATGGATTCTAACCACTGACAAGAATATTCTGTCCTGGGTAGTCTTAGGGTCAGGCACAAGTGCTTTTGCTTTTAAAAACAACCAAATACCCAGGATAAAGTATCTTCATTTTGCACTTGAAATGAGCAAATTCTAAAAGAAGTATTTATGTTTGCATATTAAATTCATAAGTGTAATGTATGCATTGTCAACAACCATAATATTCAAGGAAGTCACCTATGAGGCGCCTGTTCATCAAGGTGAAACCTGCAAATCACACTGATGCAAATTGCCTCACAGTCAAAAACACCTGTTAATGATTATCACAACAAGAAGAGAGAGAATACAATTTTGTAAGAAAAGAAGGTCATTTTTATTATACAGTTGATATCAAAATAAATATAGAAAACTCTCAAAACAAGAAAAATACTGAACTGAGTAGGCCCTATTTTAATATGATTGTGATTGTGTAGCATTACTTATTAATGAGTGGTATCCATTTATTATATGTATTGTGTGTTTCTATCCTGCATTAAATTGTGATAATATGTTTGCAGTTGCACATTTGTTAATTAACAGTGCAGATTGGGAATGATAGATGTAAAAAAGTCTCAAACTTTTTTGAACCTAATTGTTAAACCTCAAATCAAGACATTGAGCTCGGTGACTCGAGGAACGAAAATCAATGAATCAGTCAACCAATACACACAAAATAATTAATACCCCAGAAAAGAGTAGGAGACCTAACCTAAAGAGATAAAATACACCTGAAAGTCTGTGGTGTGATGCATTCTATGACTGCTGAAAAATGCATTTCCACTTCAACTATACAAAGCTGCAGCACCATGGACTGTTCTGTGTGCCTTACCTCCCATTGGATCTAAACTCTCTGACAGGGAGAATTAGTGTCTTGAGCTTTTCCTTTTTTTTGTCTTCATTATGCATGAACATTTTTCACCATGATGAGGAATTCTATCATTAGATCAATTCTGAGGTATCAACATTTGATTGCAGGTTTTTATAGTCCATGTGAACAGTAATTGATAATAATTTCTTACACTTATACCGTATAGTGCTTTTCTGGATGCTGTGGGGGGAGAACTAAGTAATGAAGCCATTTAGTAGATTATTATTAGGGATTATTTGGAAGCAATGATTAATAAAAGCCAGGGGCAAATTTGTCTAGGACACTGGGGTTGATACCCCAATACTTGTTTGAGAAACATCCTCGGTTTAATAACCACCTCGGTTCTCCATCTCTTCTGAAGGACAGCACCTTTTTAACGTATAGTGTCCCTTTCGTTATACTGGGGGCATTAGAACCCAAACAGTCCACAGGAAGAGCTCTCCTTAATGGTCCCATTAACACCTCTTCCAACAGCAACCTTAGCTTTCCCAGGAGGTCTCCCATCCAGGTACTGGCCAGGCTCATACCTGGTGAGCTTCAGTGGGCTGCCAGCAGTTGTGAGTTGCAGGCTGATAAAGCTGTGACAGGTGGATTGATGGATTTATGAAATTGGCTTTTTTTTGTTCAGAAGTCACAGCAGTATCCCTTTTGCTAGGATGGATGAGAGTCAGCTGTTGTGATATAAGACCCACCAGCCTTTGAACCTAGTATAGAATGTGGTTAAAAAGGTACAACAGGATCTATGTTCTTTGTCCAAAGGAATGGTGGCATCCCAGTGTGTGACTGATTACATTTATTTCAGTGCCATTCAATCTACTGGTGCTAAGTCTTCCTCCGTGCTCATGAGTCTCAGTCAGGTCTTTCTCTTAATATCAATGTATCAATGCTGATGTAAGTGTGGTTCTACATCAGCCTTGCTTGTACTGAAAAATATTTATTTTATTCTGCTTTGGCCATCTGTTGTTGTAGTTAATACACCGAGCAGTTTGAGCACATAAAAGTGTTGTACTTCAACAGTCGAGTTTCATTTACCGTGAATATTAAAAATGTTCTTTAAATTAGAGCAATTCACTTCTCAGAATACTGACAGTACACAGTATTATATACCAGGACATGCAAAATCTTTTGAATTTTAAAAATATAATAAAAAAATATTAAATTATTTTTGCTTTTAAAGCCAGAAGCAGGAAAGTCTCTGATACAGTATGTGGTGTTGCATGTAACGCAAGATCCTTAATTAAGGATGACATTTTCATCACAACAAGATTAAAAATTCATATTCAAGATTAAAAATTCAACTTCAAGAAAGATGGAATTTCTGTAGCCCTGAAAGCACACTGAGAGCAGTCTGGAAATTAAAGTTATTGAAATACTAATAAAAAGATTTATAACTGTTATAAAGTTTATCTCAAAGCTTTTTCAAATGCGAGTTAAGAGCTGTAAGAAGTTCTTTTCAAAGTCAAGTTGATGAGTGATTGTTTTTTTACCTATTTTTTTCTGAGGCTGTGGTGCTACAGTTTAAGTGAAACAGTTTTTTAAGCTTTCATTTTCCCATCTCCCTGTTGATGTTTTTTTGTCTTAAATAAGTACGGTCAATTCTAACATTCAATTATATCCTTTTCCCCACTTCTGTAACAGATCTGAAGTCTAAGTTGTAAAATGCTCTGTTTCTTTTAAAATCGTGGTCTTACTTTAAAAACCCTTTTCCCTGTGCTGAGGTTGTATCAGTAAGGTGCCATCTCTTGTCAGATCTCCTGCAGTGTGTGTGTTCTGCGGAGTTGTGTGGGCTACCCCGCCCCTCGCTCACTGTCACAGAGGTCGACACTCTGCCTCAGTCAGCTTGCACTGCAACCTGCTTATTTTTAGCAGTTTGTCACCTACAAATCATGAATATGCTGTGTTGTACATTTGCTGGTGATCACGTTGTGTCCCAGCTTGCTGCAGGCAGCCTGTAGCCTTTGCTGGACCTCAGTGTCTGGCCCTTGCTGTTTCTTGTGCACTTCAATCATGCGGCAGCATCACTTGTTCACTGAACATCTTTTTCTATGATAACAATCTAAAATGCTTTCTTCAGAATATTACACTTTAAATGAGTGTTTCTGTTGTAACAATGCCTACACTTTAATAGAAACATTTGCACTACATTTGTAGTGTGACTATGCAGTGTATAAGTCTGCAAGTCTGCATTAGGGCTGCTGTATGTGTAATAAATAACTTGAACAGCAGGATAGCAGAATGAGGGAGCAAGCTTTTTCCCCACAAAGCCTTTTTTTTCAGATTAGCAATGTCTGCAAACTGCTTAATTTCTTGCTTTTATATTTAAGGGTGTGGTGGGTTTTCAAAAATCTATTTTAAGAGATTCAAAGTACATCATTACATATATTACATCACCTCTGTATGTCACTGTTTCTGAAATGTGATATGGAAATCCAAAGACCAGTACATCTATGAAGGCAATCAACCTGTCCTTAATATTTTAGTTGAATTACTGTTTTTTTAAATGGAAATCATATATTTTTCCAGTTGGAGAAAATGAAGCATAAAATGTAAAGCATGACCAAAACATGTAATGTATTATCCATTTATGGAGGTTCCATCTGTATCAGATGGAAAACCTGAATTTTTAGCAGATCGCTTGATTTGAAATATGCAGTCTGCTTCAGTAGTTTTCTGCTATGACTGCATGCATATTCTAACAGGATAGTGTGGTGCAGTAGCCCGTGGTTTTATTCACAGCCTCAGATGGAGTATGATCATTTCTGACGAAGTCCACATAGTGTGCAATTTGACTTTTGGGCTGCGTGTAGCTGCAATACCTTGTGTTCTTGGCAGGGGATGCTGTCTGTCTGGCTAATTATTCAGTGGTAATGAGGGATTTTATAAGTTTGTACAGTACAGAAGAAAACATTTGTCCTCATGTCACTGTGCAGGTGAGATGGCATTGTGTTATTTACAGTATATCCTGCCATGGGCAGACTTGTAGGCACACCTCATCTTGTGGAGGACTGAGTGGGCTGGAGACTATCCCGACAGACACAAGGGCCAGATGCCAGTCCATCCGTAAACCTTTACTTAAAATAATCGCGTCAGGAACTTGTTTTTACACCATGAATGCACCATGAAATACTAATAGAACTAATAATAAGAGTTAATAAAACTCCTTTGGTAGTCTTCGATCAGGAAATCGGGGTTTTCAGTTTAACATCGGGGCATACAGCACACAAGTAAAGCTCAAATGTTAAACAATGCATTTCGTTCACAGTACTGCTAATATTATGGTACTCTATACTATTTTCCAGTAGGGTAATTTTTATTTTTAATAGCCAGAAAATTGTGAATGTAAGGAAATATGGTCCTTCACCCTGTGAAAGAAAGGCATGTCTGATTTTCAAGCTACATTTTTGGTATTTCTCAGGAAATGTTGCAGTGAGCAGAAGGTTTCAAATTAAGAGATAAGAATTAAGGGGAGATAATGTGTTAGTAAATTCCTTACTAGCTGTGTCACAGTCTGTGTAGTAGTGAATGCTGCCTTCCTCTGTCTTTCACAATCAAACAGGCAGACTTCTGTTGGGATCTGCTTTACAGAAGGTGAAAAATGCTGGTCTGCAGAGCTAGGAAGGGCTACATCACTGTGCTTCTGTAGTGTGAGCCACTCTGTGTTAAAGAGGTGTACAATGCAGCTGATCTTCAGTGATCTACTGTATCAGTAATAAGCTGCAGTCTGTAACGGAGTCAGTATAATGTCGCTTCACTTTGCACTTAACTCCTTTAGCTTGTGAGCGGTGTGTTCAGTGAAATTATGGACTACAGTCCAGTTCCATTACAACACTTCACAAACCCCTTCCCCATTGGACAGAGACTGTAAGACCCTTTGGCCTTTGCAACCAAAAGTCTTGGTGGCTGTTTTTTTAAACGTGGAATTCCCTCTGCCCTGAGCAAAAGGAGCAGTCTTTTCTTTAGCCTTGTGTCATTGTTCAACATTCTTGGCTACAGCATTGGAAGGCTATGTTTTCGATAAGTCTGCCTCCCTGCTTTTGTCTCCAAATAGCATGTCAGAAGGGCAATTCTTCAGAGAATATTGTTTTGGGATGCCTATGTGTCGCATGCAGCACACAGCTAAAGTTCATCACAGGTGCTCCTCTCAACCTCACTGCACATACCAAAAAAACAGCAGTGTTTTTTCTGATATACGAGTTATACATTTCAGTGTTGTACTGTACCTTCTGAGGGCTGGTCTTTAACTGTAACCGCATACAGCATCATCAAAAACAGCACCACACCTGTAGCAGGTTTAAAGCTCACATGACTTAATTTTATTATAGTAATATTACCAACAGGAATTTCTTGAATTTTAATTACTAGTAGATGTGCTGATTGTATGCTTAAATATGTGCTGCCAAGAGGATATTCTTGAAAATGAGCTTAATCACAGTTACATTATGTGATTTAAATGAATGAAGCAGCACAGTGCCCAGTGCTGGGGTTTACTGTGTTGAGTTTATAGAAACTTCATTCTCCTGTGACTAAATACTAAACGTTTCTGAATGCAGTGGTTCAAATCATTTTCCTAGCTTAGGAAAAACAAAGTTATTGTGTTATTGTAGTCTTGTATACAGTATATGCATGTAAATATCTATAATATTTTATAGTTATATTGCATCTCACAACTGTTATTGTATTTGTGTTCAGACTTTATACATTTTAATCCCTCAAAGGTGGCATAGTTGTGGTTAAAAAAAATATTTACTTAATAATTTGACATGCCATTTGTTTATTCATAATACGGTACTGCTTGGTTTTTTTTTGGTTTATTGAACATTGACAGCGTACAGCTCTTAGGCTGCACCAGAGTTTGGTAAAAAGCTAATTTATATCTGCAGGACAAAACCAACCAAGATAAGATATATGCAGACATATAACATATCAAGACACACTGTATTATATGACAAATCGAAAATATTACAAATGGTGACATGCACAAAATAATGGCATGTTAAATTAATAAAATATCAGAGTACCATATGGTACCATTCCAAATGCGAAGACAGCAGTTTAGTTATGTACTGTAAACAACCATTTGCAAATTCCTGTTTGCAAGCAGAGACTTGATCTAAAAAAGCATTACGATGAGGATTATAGCAAAACACAGCACTGTTTTGTGATAATTAGTGATTTGCATTCCTGATAGGAGAAACCTAAGGAAATTTACCCTGAACAGGCCTTTAAGGTATTTGGCTGGGTTTCCTTCACAGTTGTGTTTGTCTCTTTGTTAATGGTGTGACTCATGCAGCATGCAGTAAATGTTTTCCTACTGCAGCTCTGTTGGTCTGTTTGCAGGTCAGCTGTTCTCTCTCCCAGGGCTTCCAATCCTGTTTATGACCTCTGAGCAACAGATGTGATTTTTTCCTTATCTCTGTAGGAGTACTTTGTGTGGATTTGAGGGTGTGTGTGTGTGTTGTGTGTATGGAGAAGTGTTTTTTTTCCCGCCTCTTCCCATTCTGACCTTGATGAGTTTTACTTTGTGTTACAGCTGACAGCATACTGCCCTGTCCTGTAGCTTAGGTCTTACTGCATTACAGTATGTCTTTATTGATCATTCTTGATAAATAGATCTTATCCTCTGCAAACTGAGAATAATGAAGAATTTTCCTTGGTATTTTAAGCACATGTGAAAAACATCTTGTTGCTTTTATGAACATGGGATATAAATAATTAATATTATTCTGAGGCAATTAGAAACCAATAACCACTCTTGTCTTTCTGAAGCAAGTGCATAAGTTAATACAATCCCTGAAACGCATTAGGCAATGAGCGTCGTTAATGGAATGTAATTTTAAACCTTTACCTCTTTACTAAATGGCCATTTTAAAAATAAATTTAGAATTTCCATCCATCTATGCATTTTTTAACTGCTTCATCCGATTCAGGGTGACAGGGGAGCCAGAGCTTATCTTGGCAAGCGACTGGTGCAAGGCAGGATGGGACGCCAGTCCATCGCAGGGCAGACACAGAAACAAACACTAAACTACAAGTACAGTCTGTGGACTGTGTAGTAACCAGAGCACCCAGAGGAAACCCAAGTGAATATGAAGAGAACATCACACAGATATCACCCCAGGTCCAGAATTTAACCCAGGGCCCCAGCACTGCGAGGCAGCAATGCTAAGCACAGAGCCACCATGTTGCCCTTAGCATTACCAATTAAGTCATTATACAGTATACCTACCCAATTTAGAATCTTACCTCATGACTGTGACTCCTTAACCATTGTATAGGGAGAATGAGGAAGTGCAGACCTGCCTGCACATTGTGTCTTTAAAACATTCTGCATACTCTGCCATGACTTACTGGAGACTGGACTGGAAGAGAGGCACATCCCTAACCGTGACATCACTGCATGCCTTCAGGGCATGTATTCCTCTGGATACTGAGTGTCCTGGCTAAGAACCCTGGTAGCACCTGAGCCAGTTATGTGCTGTTGCTGGAGGACTCAATTGCTCATTGTGACCCAGGCTAGAACCTTCAACACCTTTGATCATACAGTCCAACTTGCAATCCCAGAGTTAGCACCTTTACTATTTAAACTACTCCAGATTCCTGAATCAGACAGTTTACTGCATGTGAAATGACTTCTTTTTCCAGCTGTACAAAGAGGAGAAACTAAAAATTAGTCTGTTTTAACAGTTTTATACTGTATATGAGTTTTCTGTTTTTGTCAATGTTGGCACATTTTGTGACTCACTGATTTTTTTCCTAGGTAAAAACTGGGATCCACCTCATTTATTCTGTTTAAACAAACAACGAAATGACTCCCAGTCACAACAGTACAATACTCGGGAAGATTACAATCAGCGTTTTTTTTTTTCAGCTCTTGAAGGTTGTAAACAAGATTGCAAAGTTAGTTCTGGAAAATTTGGTGAAAACTTGTGAAATGCGAATTGGATCGATTGGAATCAGAGTGTCACCCCTTGAGTAAAGTCAGGGGAATACATTTGTTGCTGTGTGAGTTTATGCCCAGAATCCTGTACTCTGTTCAGGGCAGCTGGGAGCCTATAGCTATGCTGTGACTTGTTGTATCACCTTTGGAAACTTTGAACTGGTCTTGTTTTGCATTTATTCTGAGCCGACCCAGCTACCAGGAGAGACTGTATACACCGGCTTGTAGTCATACGGGTCTTAAATGCACACTCAAGGTACCACAACACTAAAACCGATTGCACACTGCTTCGATTTTGTTTGTTTCTGTTGCTGTACATTATGTACAACACCTCTTCCCCCTTTCTCTATGGGTTCTAGACAGGTGGAGGAAGATTTCTGGCTGATGGGTTTTTTGAATTTGGATACTGGAGCTAAAGTTAAAGTTGAACATATCTCCGATACAGTGGTGTCACATCTGTATAACCTTGTTGATCTATTTATCCATTATCAGAAAGTCATTTATTACTAGTGAAGGTTGTTTCAAGTCTATACAGCTGATAAGATTGGATATTGACTTAGCTGTCATGTAAAACAAACTTTTTATTGTCTTGCAGGAAGATGTCTAAGTCATTTGCTTAATTTATGTAAAGTCCAGGCAGTTTGTACTGATCCTCATCCTCTGTCCTGTGCTCTTGTGAACTTATTTTCCAAGAATCTGAAGTCTGAAGCTCACAGTAGCGTAGAACATCCATTTATTTTTCTTTCCTTCTCCATCAGCTATTCAATACGATGAAATATTGTGTGCATAGTATTACATATAAAGGAGAAAATAAATAAGAAACTAGCTTCCAAAATTAAAATTGTGTAGAATAACACATTTTAAATTGTACTCTTCCCAAAAAGACAGTAACTTGTTCTTCTTTGTTTAGCATAGCAAGGTACACGGGTGACACTTTCTCCCAAAAGGGGGGAAGAATAATATTAATACAAGTCTGAACTGGTCAAAATGTATTTTTGTGTTCAAAACCTGTTATTTCTCTAAAGCATAGATCTTGCTGAATTTTAGTCATTTACCTTAAGCTAGTGATCCAGGAAAAAAATAATTTGATTATCCCTTGACAGTTTGGCTATATTACATGTTTCCTTTTGAGAAATGTAGCAGAACTAATCGTTCAAGAAAGGTTTAGCAGCATGAGACCAAGAATAGTGCATTAGATGGAGCTTTGAGAGCATTCAACATTGAATGTAAAGGCACGTGTTTTGGGCAGATAAAAAACAGTAAAATAATAGCTGAGTTTGTTTTAAATTTTTGCTTAGTTGTTTAGTAGCACAAAAACAAATGAAAAAGAAAAATGTATAAAAATAGAAATTGCACTCCTGATTAATATACTTTTTCTTTAAACATAATTTGAACCTCAGCAGAATCATTACAAAATGAGAAGAAAGAAATGCCTGCTCTCTACTAACACTTACATGGAGAAAATATTAACCCCAGGACAAAAGACTCTAATATCTGTAGAAGATGTGAATCAATAGGTATATTGCATTTTAATTTCTATTAAATTAAAAACTGTGGACACTTTCAAGTTTTTTTTTCTCTCCTTTAATGAAGTGTGGACACTTCTGCTATGGTTTAAATTTAATTATATAATTTTTTTTTTGTAATTTGTGAGTTGTGTTCTTTACAGTTTATGTTCCAAAAAAGGCCATAACCAAAACAAGAAATAATTCTGCAGAACATTTAATCTACACTCTTCGGAAATCCTGTAAAAAAAGAATGTCAATTTATGTAAAAAGCTTCTCATAAAAAACATGAAACATATTGTAGTGTACATATTTACCATTTGCTGCTCTGTCTGTCACAAACCATAAGCTTTTATGAAATCATTGACACCTCAAACGTCTACACTTTAACAATACAACTTTATATTTTCTTTATAACTATAAATGGAAATTAATTTTAGTCTATTCTTGTGTTAAAATTAGTCTGCACCTTAATTATGTGGGGACTGACTGAAGAAGAAATGTAAATGTAAAATCGCATGAGGTCATCCATACCTACGTGAATCTGTCTATAGTTATATTTTGTGAATTGTCACTGTTTTAGGGTTGGCGTAGTTCACACTTATGCTAGTTGTGACAAAGTTCAATATTTCCGTGTTTTGCATAATTTATTGAATTTGGCGGATGTTCTGCAGGGCCAAGTGAATTCTGAGCATTTGCAGCAGAAATCTGCACTCATGTGTTCTGTTTGGCTCTGGATATGACTCATTTGCACAGTAACTGTTGATGACCAAAGTAACGAAACAGTTTTGCTGAGAGAGCTCCTTCATGAAGAGCGTACATCTGTCTCTTTTGAAAACTGATTACCTTACAGCCATTAAACATATTATTACAACTATTATCTGCATGGTTGTTCATGTATTTACGGTATAGAAAGTAACATGCACATTTCTTGTGCTATAATGAAGGACTTTGCATATTGCACCTTTTATCACCTTTTCTCAATTCTTTTTAGTTCCCAAGGGGTTTTACCATCAAAGATTTAAAGAGAATTGCTCATTTCCCTGAGCATCGTAAAATGAGCTCATCAGAGTGAATAAAGGAGAAAATACTCATACTTTGCTACAAGCACATAGATTGCTTTGCCATCTTTTAAAAGGATTCTTTAATGAGTACTGAGAGTTATGTTGAAATGTTCTTCACCAAAACTCAGATGTCACTGAAACTGTTGAGTTTAAAATGTTGGAAAAGCCATTGCCTGGTGATCTGAGGGTTATTTTAATGACTTTGATGAATCAGACACCCAGTGTTTGGTAGTATGCAGATTAAATCAGTGATTTACAAGAAAAAATTAAGTACTCCTTTGCCTTTCTAAAGTCCTTCTGTATCAGTTTGTACAAGAAGTAAAAAGAAAGGCCAAAGCATGTTTTCTTGCATTGAGGGCAGTGTATAGATGAAATTCTAAGGAGTACAGTATAGTGCTTTCTCAGGTGTTAGAAACAATGTAAAATAGCTCAAATGTTCCATTAGAAATGTTTTTATGTGTAATTTGTAATCTGTTTTCGATTAATTTATTTTATGTTCAAATGCTTCCCGCACTATACAGTGAAGTCATGTTTCTTTAATTTGAATCATTTTTAGCAATTCAGGCTAACACCTTTCTCCAAGCCCAGAGCTCTTTCAAGGTTTGGATTGTTTTAAGTCAGATAGGAAAATGTACTTTTTTTCTTAGTTTGTAGTTGTGTCTCTGTTTGTGTGCTTTTAAAACAACGTCTTAGATTAGATTGTCTTAGTTTCTATTAACAGTGGGCTTTAAAGGGATTTGTTCCACTTCCAGTTAAAATGCCACAAGCTCACAGCTTCACCCCCTTTTTTCCTTAGTGCTCTCCATGGCTAATCAGAAACGGGGCTAGCAGGAATGCAGGTCGGGCTCAAGGTTAAGCAGTGAAGAAGGCTGAGGGGGCTCTCGCAGGCGATACCCCTGTTCGTACCCAAAAGACCAAAAGCATGGCCTCCTCTGAGGCCTGACTGGACTGCTAAACCTGTACTGAAGAACACGAGGAGAGGAAGCACTCTATTTGCTGTGGCTCAAATCTTAAATCAGATTAGTTTTTTCCAAATTTCGTTCAGGTAGAGACGTGCAAAATTGCTTTGCCAATTCAATGAATGGGGAGCTTTGGCTAGGCCAGAGTGGGCATGCGTATAATCGGATTTAGTCAGGACACTGGAGTTAACGTGCCTACTGATATAATGTTTCTTCCAAAGGATGGTACCTCCTACTGCCCAGTGTCCCCCGTCAGGATTTTCGAAATTCTGGTCCAAAAGGAAGAGTGGCACCAGCTGGTCATCAACACCACGTCACTACTTACTGAAGTAAACAGCTTTTTCTTAGTTTAGCTCTTTCTTACTGTTAATGGAAATGGGGACAATTGTTCTTCTTATTTAGTCATTGCTACAAGTGAAAAATTAAAATGAAGGCTTTGTAGTTTTTTTTGATGAATGACTTTATGCGGTATGTATTTTTACAGAGAAACCTTTTTTGGTTTTGTCAGGAGTCTTGACATTTGTCTTGACATCGGGCTGCTTAAAGTCTTAAAAACCCCTCGGAGCATCTGCTTGTAAATCTGTGACATGCGTGTCATCTTGACAAGGCTTCCTGTGGAGAACAGGGGTTTGATGCTGGAGTGCTCATCACTTTCTCTGTTCCCTTGTTATCTCTGACACATGCACAGGTGAGGAGAGAAAGAATGCTTTGTGAGCCCATTAACTGTTGGCAGGTCACACACCTGTGCATATATGCTGATTTCCAGAAGATTAAAAACTGAACTGGAAGATTTCTCTCCCTTGAATGTGTCCCGTGAAGTGGAATTAAGAAAATAAATATGAATAAGATAAATATCACTTATAAGATAAGAACCAGGTTGGGTCCTGATAGCAGCTTGCAAGGCAAGCAAATTTTACATATTAATTCACCCCTATTAGTCGGGGAATACTGAACATATCAAAGTGTATGTTTTCTTCATTCTCCATCAAGCTTAAAAAGACAAATACTCAATAAAACACAACCACATAACACAGAACGTTTCCCAACTTTTTATTTTAGATATTTCCCAACCCTGACCTCTACATAATTCAATAAAACATTTAATTCTCCTTCAAACACCTTTAAACACCTTAAAATGGCAAAAAAAAGGAACCTGTGTCCTGTTAAAAAATGATTTTTCCCAGTACTACATGGACCTGGAAAACCTATTTCTCTGTTCCAGACAATGGCTGGTTAAGCAAGTACAGATTTCTTTAGCCTGTAATTCCACAGATAGGAAATCAGTATTTACACAAATGTATAAGACAACATACCTTTACTTAAGAGCACAGTACTCGCCCCATGCGAAAATCACCTGGACAGATCCTGGACCCTTATTCAATATGGAGGAAATCTCATTACACCGGTCAGTGATGGTCACTGTTAAATATTGATGCTCTAAGTAGACTAGGCTGACAATTACTACCACTATTTGGCGATGGTTGCTGCCGGGTTCCTTGAACAGCTGTGTAAACATGTTCAGAGAATGCCCATTGGATCTTCCTTTTAGAGTGGGGTACATTTCTTGGAAACTCCAAACATGTGGCTACATCCCAAATTGTAGCAATATGTTAGAAGTCCGGCCAACAACAATCAGACTCATCCTGGGATTTAGAGAATGACTTCAGAGGACGGATTGATGGAACTGAATCTTCTCTGTACTGCTGGGTAGAACAATTTAAAGGAAATGAATTAAGCTATCAGTGTTATGTAAACATGTTTGAGACTGGAGTGTGAAGATTTTATTGGCAATGAAAATGGAAACTTGTTGGGGAAAAAAAGTTCTTAAAAGTATGGCTTCCTCTTCAGTTTCATATAGGAACAAAAGGAGTTACACTTGAAAAGTGTAGGGCTGTTATCCCAGTGTCCTGGCCAAATTCCCCGTTGGCCTTTACCTGTCCCGACCTCCCAGTAATTGCCATCTATGAACTGGCTTCATCACTCTGTTCCTCTCCCTACTGATAGCTGGTGTGTGATGAGCGTATTGGCACACTTTGGCTGCAGTCACATCATCCAGGTGGGGCTGCACATTGGCGGTAGTGGAGGGGAGCCCCCATTGCCTGTGAAGTGCTTTGAGAGGAGTATCCAGAAAAGTAACTGGTAACTAGTTTATTCCATGCTGAAAAGAAAAGAAAGGAAAATGTTACGCCGGGCATAACAAAAACATGACACAACACACCTGAAGAAGGCTCCATAGCCGAAACGTGTTCCCTTTCTTCTCTTTTCAGCATGGAATAAACTCGTTACCTGTTCCTTTACAGCCTACGCATGCTGACGCAGCTACCTACTTGAACTAATCCAGAAAAGTGTTGTCTAAGTCTAAGGATAATTATTATGCTTAGAGACAAGGGATCAAACTGCTGTTTTAGCAGCATTGCTCCAGACCTGTGCCATTTCTGGGATTGCACTATTGTTTTTTTCTGGGGTGGTTATGGGGCTTACTGTGTGCAGGCAGACTTGTGTTTGAATGCCAGTGCTGACAGAAACATAACCAAAACAAAGTCTAGCGAGGCCAGAACCAGCACAAGAATTCCAAGCACGCTGTGCTGTGCAAGGACCTGCTGTTTACGGTCACGGCAGGAACTCCTGCTAAAACTGAAGTGTGTGCTTGCTGTTCATACACTGACCACTCTGGCTTAACATAAGGGTGGCCCTGAAGGTCTATTTGTGGTCTTTTTGGCACACATGCCATGCAGCACACAAGCTACGTGATGTAATCTGTAAGCCAAATGAATACCCTGTTCCCTACAATAAACTTAATGGGATCTTCAATAATCAGCCAAACGAAGTCGGACCTGACTCCTTTGGTGTGGTTTTGAATGAAACGTTTTGCACTCATTATGATATTCTGTTTTGTTGTAGTTCCTGAACCTTAACCACTGCACTAAGGGAAAGTTAAAAGACGTTTAAGGTTTATTTGTTATACTTTATTAGAATCACTGCGGACACTGCAAAATGGAAAGTAAAGGGCTTTGCCAAACGTTTGGCTTGAAGCATTCTTTTACGTTAAGCAATCTCTAACATTGAGTACAATCTGAAATCCTAAAAAATAAAAACTTGAATATAAAAATCTTTATTGTATCAGTGCAGATCCATAATGAGTAAAATTATTTAAAAATGAAATAAAGACAGTTTTTTTAAAACAGTTCTTCACATTTTTTGCAAACAAGGTCGGAATTTTTGGGGGAATGAAATTGGAACTGAATTTCTTTTTAAGTTTCTTGTATTTTCAGTTTTTTTGAATGCCAGAGCATTAATTGTTCCTCCAGGAGCTGGAATGCAGAAACTTCAAAGGTGTTGGTGGTTTGTCAGTTCTATTTCTTGATGGCCTGGTTTAGAAAACAACAATTTTTGTTCTTCTCTGTATGGCTGTGACAAAAGTTCACACCCTAAAAAGTATTTGTTTTGTCTACAACTTTTCATTGGTACTTGTATTATAGTTTCACAAATACATACACTATATCTAATTATTATTTAGGCCTTTCTGTGATAGGGATGATATGGCAAATTATTTGCTACTAGTAGTAATTCTTTTTTTGTACTTTCCATGCAGAAAGATTGCCTAGAAGCTTTATTGCTGAAGGGGTTCATTTAACCACCTCTGAATTACAGCGACTGAACTGTTGCACATGCAATGTCATTCTATGCCAAAAGGCACAGTCAACAGTATTGGTTCAGAATTTCTAGCTCAGCCAGAAGTGTGGCACCTACTGGTTCACAGATGCACAGTTCATTTCCAGATGCTATGTCCTATTCACGGTACCTGCGCACTTGTCCCACAGTAGAGACACCATGTCAACAAAAATATACGGCCAGCTAGAAGTCTCCAAAAATCTATTCTTCTGATACCTACTGATATTTAACTGCTTGTCCCTTTGTTTAAAAGTATTGCTAAAAAAAAACAGCTTCTCCATTCACCTCAGAACCGGTAGGATTTCAAGAAGGGCCAGTACACTGTATGTTACACCTCCATTGTGTGGTGCTTATCTGCCCTGCGGGTTTATTAATGAAATCCCATGACTTTACCTCAGCTGTGCACATGCAGTGAGCCTCTTGGAACAGGTTTTATTCTGCGAAACGATCTTCATGTGGTTTGTAGGTCTTGTAGGTGTTTGTGCCCTCTGCCTTGCAGCAGTCTGAAACCAAAGACAGGGCGTATAGCTCTGGTTTTCAGCTAATACAGGAAGAACTTGGCCACCCTTTGTACAGGAGAAGCTCACCCATCAGGAAATGAGCACAACATTCCTATTTTTAGATGTTTTAGGGTGACAATAAACTCTTTGAAGGAAATGCCTGTCAATGCCATATGCAAAGCTAATTTGTCATATCTGTCAAGAGTTATGGATTTAATGCCAATTAATATATGTTGTGTCTCTTATTTCCAGTGCACCGCATTGGAGTATACTAACAAATGTGCTGTGCTTCAACATGAGCTGGCAGCGGAAGGCTAGACAACTTATTGTGCTGGCAGTGAAAGCGATGTGCTCTTTAATAACACACTCAATTTATCAGATCACGTTCCATTTCTGGGACAGGCTCTTGCATGTCAAAGCTTGAAAACCATTAGGCATAATAAGACATGGCTAACACTGCGAAACAAGGACAGAGAGTGTGTACATGTATTTAAATAGTAAACTGGCCTGATTTTCATTTGTTTATGTTCCTGTGGGTACACTCTGATATGTATATGAAATCTGCCTGTATTAGTGCCCTAATAAAAGTAATTGGCCAAAGTGCACAGCTTTCCTGGAAATCTCTGGCAGAAGGGAGAAATGAAAGGATTGGATATAATATCCATAAAAATATAATGCGGGGAGGTTCTGTTTTGAATTTGAGATTTGTAATGCATGAGAAATTTTCTTGTGATTACTGTATGGTGAAGCTCTGTTAGGTATGGTTGCTTAGTATTCTATATATAATACTGAAAATAAGCTGAATATTGTTTTCTACTATAAAATAAAAATGAACACATTTTCTTCCTTTTTTAATCGTACCTTATTTAAATAACTACCTTACTTGATGTTTTACTATATAGTGAATCAGTCCAGTTATTGGGTTGAAATTTTAAGAAGTATGTGATTTGCATATTAATAATATATAGGAAAAATAAGGCAGTGGTTTGGTTTTTTATTTCTTTTTTTTTACTGTTAATGGTTTATGTTGATCTAATCTGATTAACCAGTGATGCTGATTAAAATATTCTGTTTGTTCCTACTGCTATGTTAGTGCCACAGTGAACTGCTATCTTCTGCATAATACACAGTTAGCCCAGTATCTTGGTTGTCTGTAGGGGTGCACTTACAGACTAGAACTGCTTAGAACTTGAGCAGACAAAGCTGATTTTACTCTTTCTGCAGTGAACCTGACCTTATTTTTTCAGAGGACAGAGCGCTGACACAGCACCGTGCCTTGTCCTTACATTCTGCCACATTGTCGAAAAGAACCAAAGAAAACGATTGCACACATTTTTTTTCACACCATGAATATGAGCGTGCAAGGCTTCAGCAGAACTTATGAAAGATCCATTTTCGATTTTTCAGTTTGTAAGTGGTACTGTATATCCTGAGCTGCTGTAAAGGTTTGCCTGAAGGAGCCATGCTTTGGCGCCTGTCATTTCTGGAGTTGGCATTTCAGGGTTGTCTGGTTGCCACCAGGAAATGGGAACAAGAAGCTGCCCCAGCAAGAGAAGACGGGCAGGTCCCATATCCGGCAAAACATTGCATCCCCCCAGAGCCCAGCAGTCATTGCATCCAGAGACGGGGTAAGGAAATGCCTCAGGAGGGAATCAGCTGAGGCCATTCTTAATCCCAATTTTTCTCTTGACTTTCTTTTTTGAGAACTATACCATGAAACAAAGTAGTGACTCATTCATTTTTTAGCAGTTAAAACCGATGTCTGGTAGCTGAGATTCAAGAGTGAATCTATTAATACTTTCTTTCTTCTCACATCCTCTCTGTACACCTCCGCTCTCCTTTATTTAGACAGATTTCAGTGCTTTTAGACCAGTTGTTAGATGTAGAGGCTGGAGGCGTCCCCTACTTTTTCATGCACAAAGAAGCATCTTGCAAAATTCTGCTCACGTTAGCTTCCTGTCAGGCACCTGTTTTCAAGTTACTTCTGTCTCGGAGATTTGTAACTCCATTTTAGGGGAAAGGACTGTTCTAAACATCATGTTTCTTAAAATCCTGCCTCGCAAAATGGATGCACGTAGCGTGCCAAACATACATTGACAAGAGCGCTTGTGTGGCGTGAAGATGCACAAACACGTGGCACTGGGGAGGGCTGAGAACCTAAATCTCGTTGATTCCTGTGTAAATAATTAGTGTGTCAGGAAGAAAAACAAGCAGGATGGAACAGAGCTGGTTGTATCTCCTGCCTTTCCCCCTGTTTGCTCAAGACTTTTGGCACAGTCATCTGCACAGGCTGGCAAAACAATAGAGAACCACAAAAAAGCACCAGAGACTTCCACTGTGTGGGATGGCTGGGTAGGAATGCTGCCCTCCCCTGTAGTACTGAAGGGGGGAGGGGGTTTCGCGGCACAAGAGGAATTCTGGGGACCTGGGCTTTGAAGTGATAATATCAGAACCTGAGCCTGAAACAACATCTGCATCCCTGGCTGCTCTGCTGGTTTTTTTTTATTGGCTTCACCGTTTTGCTGGGAAAAACTCGGAGCTGAGAGACCCGCTGTTTCTCGGGGCTCTGGACATTTACACAAAAAGCATTTAAAGCCGACTTTACAAAAATGCCCGACTGTGTCACACCCCTCTGTGCTGTGGAGCAGAACCGATCTGCATGCTTGCTCAATGTGGAAGTCCAGCCAGTTAGCCTGTGGTTATTTATGAGACATGTTTTTTATGGATTTCATTTTTTAAGTATCATTTTCAGTTCGAAAGGATTGCTGAAGACTAAATATGGCTTACATAAGGAGATTTTTGTTTTCCTTTATTGACTGCTCATATGCACTTGAATTCTTAAAGTTGTGGATCTAAATCAGCCCCGCTGAGCAGTCGTTTTGTCCAGTTTGTTAAAAAAACAACATGGAATATTGGAAGAGATTACTGAAACAGATGACAGAGTGGCTATAATGTGTGTAGAATTCAAAATTATATTTTGTAAATATGCACAAAAATACACAATGCATTATTACTGAAAATAAGCACAATTGGATGAATGCATTACTCAGAACATCCCGGTGTCCTGGGCAAATTTCCTCCTGGCCTTTACCAATCATGGCCACCTAATACTCCCCATCTGTGAAATACCTTCATGACTGCTGATGTGTGGGGAGCATACTGGTGTACCATCCAGGTGGGGATACACATTGGTGGTGGAGGGGAGTCTTACCTTTTAAAGACTTTGAGTGGAGCATCCAGAGTGTTACATTGTATAAGTGCAAGGAATTATTTTTTTTCAGAGTCTGACAACGTCATCCCATGGGGATCAGCAGCCTGATCCTGAGGGAATGGATCATCTGGTCTGTTCTGTTGGGAGACTGGGCGCCTTATGCAGGCCTAGTCAAGTGTCTAACACCCTTGATACAACCTCACACTTGCATTAATCTACTTTCAGTGTTTCGTTGTTGTTTTACATTGACATTTATATCACTTTCCAGTCTGCCTTTGAACAGACTCATTGATTATTACCTCCAGACACTTGGACTTTTCTGCGAAAAGGAATTTTTTGCCCCTTTTTTGGAAGTTTCATCATCCCACTTCTTCATCCTGGTGCCCATTTTATCCTTCTGTTTTCTCGCCTCTTTTCCACAAAGCTTCTCAAGCAGCTACACATATTGTAGCCATTTAACATTAATGCCTGTGTTATTTTTCTTATAAACATTTTTCTTTCACCTGTGTAAAATTAGAGCTACCAGAGCACAGGGGTCTGAATACTTATACAAGCAGCATAATTCCGTTTTTCACTTTCTAGAAGGTATCTGCTGACAAATAACTAATTTTGTGTTTAGAATTTTCAACCTGAGTGGTTTGCAATAAAAATACTGATTGGGAAAAGATTGTAAGTGTAATCAATTTGTAATCTAGCAACATTCTAAAAATGTTAAAGGGTCTGAATACTTTTGCAAGGCGCTGTATATATTCTATACTTTGCAACTTATAATTGTAAACTGGGTTTTCCCCCAAGCAGTAGTACACAACTGACTGAGTGCCTCCAAAGATAGGGTGGAGAAGAGCTGGCCAGGGATCTCTCAGATCTCTCTGCTTCCTGGAGTCTTGAAGTCTCTGATGTCTGGTGATATAGAGGAGCAACATACCTCTGCCCCAGTCAGAGCTGAACCTGTGGTACAGGGCAGAGGGGCCTGTGACCTGAGTGGCTTTCTCCCTGTGTGCGGTTACAGCCTTCCTGAGCTGTCAGCCAGGCTCAAGGGCTGAATGTGTGCAAAACAAACACTTGTTTGTTGGACATAACAGAAATAACACTGGACTGTGATGTCTTGTACAAAGTTGCTACACAGTCACAGAGGATACAGTGCTTCTCTACTTGCACACTGCAGTTTCCATTTATAATCTTTCCCATTAAGCATGGCTCTCATGATTCCCGTTTCCATTTGCTCCCTCGGTTCGAAATGTTTCAACTGAATCTGTTTGACATGCTGCAATAAATATGTTAACAATCTCACAGTAACCTCCTTACCCTGCAGTTACTCACAAAGGATGTGATGGTGGCTGCTATATCTAATGCAGACTAATAGACCACCTTCTTCCAGATCCGTTTCTGTCATTTCATCTTGTGCATGACTTGTGGTTCCTGAATGATAAATAAAAATAGCCAGATAGAAACTGCTATGTGCTGCAGAGTAAAAGATCATGGTGGTATATTATGATATGTCCTGTATTTTTATCAGCCTTCTCTTGGGATTTGTTTGGATGTCTTAAGTGCACATTTAGGAAAAATCATAAATGCACTGCCTTGTATTTTCCAGTCATTTACATTTAAATTCTACAAGCGTTTAAAATGACCATTTTGAAATTAGGTTTATGTACAGTTTCTACTTTTAGTAAACATCGAGACATAGTAACACTATGTATGTTTATTTGATAATACTGCACACTAACTTAAATTAAAAGCATAGGTGTCACACATTTCAATGCTTTTATTCGCATTTGTTTTCACATCAGAGCGAATTTTATTAGGTAAATATACAGAGAATCTGCTCTGAAATTAAGAGCGGTGAGTCACTTTTCAGCGCTGGTTTGGTCTGGCTGATAAACACAAGAAAATAAAGTTTCTATATTGCCTCAGCCAGTGAGCCTTAGCAGGTTTTCAACCAGGTCTGCATTCCAGATGTGTTTTAGACTGGTTTGGTGTTAGCTCTGAGCTTTGCAGCAAGATGACTGAGATTCACAAAGCCATTTACTGTACAACTGGCTGAGCACTGCCAGGGCAGGGTGGGCATGAGTAGGCCAGGACTTCCTACAGCAACAATACAGCAACTACCTGTGGGACTTTTCAGATACCGGCAGGCTTGCCAGTGTTGCTGCTGAGAACAATGCCTTTCCACCAGTGATTTCCACATGATGACCAACTGAAACAGATGGGCAATATCAGAGCTCATAAGCAATTGCAGATCTGAAATTGGTAGGTTGTTGAAAGAAGAAAGGAAATGAAAAATGACGAAAAGAAAAGGTGAGAGTCCAAGATTTATTCTTACAGCCGGGGTGATCCTCTGGCACTACCCTTGATGGTAAGCAGTCCAAGGATCAGAACCCGTCATGTATTCATGACAGAGCACTTGGACTTCCATGTAATGTAACACAGCTGGTCCACAGATTACGATAAATAACAAATGCTCTTCAACGCTGTGTAAACCACACACAGATTTAGAGGTGCTAGGTGCAGTCTTTTCTTCACATACCCACTCAAAGTCAAAGCAGACACAATCGAGGGGCAAGCAATGTTATCTGTTCCGGCAGCTGTGCTATACTGCCTATCAGAACAACTACAAACCTTTTTGAAGAATTTGTAACGTTGTTTCCACCAATTTTACTTGGAAACGGGCAACTCGAACTTCTCACATTGTTATTGTGTCCAGAATAAATCAAAACCCTGAAAGGATATCTGTATTTTTTTGGCAAGCAGCAACGGCCATGTTTGATGGAATAAAATGAGTCTTGGAGAGCACTTAGAAGTTTTTAGAGATGTGAATTGTTTGTTTTAAATTTTTACTTCCTCTTTCCCGAAGGTCATTTCCATCTCTGTTAAAAACAGTGATCCTTTTCCAACTTTGCTTTGTCCCTTTCCCCACATAGGGCTGTGATTGACGGAGCTGGGAGAGGAAAAGGAGAGAGGAATTCTGTGGACTCCCTGTAGCCAGCTCCTTGTCTATCCCCTTGACAGTGGTGTGGCCTGCAGAAGGATTTAGTCATCTGGCCTCAGATTGTTTTTCTGCTGTTATACTGAAAACAATGTCTTCCTTTTGATTACATGTTGTATTTCAGAAAATAAGTTGTTTCCAGAGGGTTTTTTTTTTAATCTGATTTGATTCTCCTTGACTAGAACAGACGTCTTACACAAACTACGAATTCACTGGGTTAAACTTTCATAATGACCAAATTGGAAGGCATTAATGATTGTTACCAGGATGTTTTTGAGATTAAAGATATTTTATTCTTGGTTCCGGAGGTACTGAAATTCCAGTTATTGTTTTTGACAAAGGATAAAGTGCTGTCCTACTGGGTTTTTTTTTTTATTTTACTAGGAAACAGTGAAAACTCCATAGGATATGGTTACTGTAGAAAACCCTTTCAGGCATTGGCTCTGAAACAGCTAACAGGTTCTTAAAATGACAAAGTGGGTATACTGCAGGCTCCTGCTCTTTAATTTGTGGCTTTAAATTTGCAGGCCCACTGTGCCAAGATGACTTTTGACTATTAGGAGACCCAGTGGTTAAGAGGTAGAATTAGCCTGAATTTTCAGTAATAAGTATTTAGAATATTTATGTTTTTAATGTTTCTGCATCTTAGTTGTATTGTTCTCTTTTTGTAATTCATACAGTACATTCACTTGTATTATATAAAGAATTTTAGTGTGACTTTGGCAGCAGCTTTTTTCAGCATTCACGCCTTCATTAGTAGTGACAGGATCAATGTCCCTGTTAAATTAGCTTTCTTGAAACTCTTGATAACTGCATAATTATGAAACTTTGTAACAAGGGGTTGTGATGCCCCACAGATGTGTCAGTATTGGAGGCCTTAAAAATGTGGTTAACAGTCTAAAATTGTGCCCACATTGACTGTTGGCAACATTTCCTGCCATATCAGCATGCTACATACCACTTATGGTTTTTCTGTGAACTCTGAAAGAATGATTTTTATTTTTGGCGGCAGTTTTTTTTTTTAGACACTAAAGCCTCTGTTTCACTTCTTCAAACATGCCCGTCATTCTGAAGTGTGTCTTCAAATCTCAGGATGTGTGACGGTGCTTTCCACCACCCCCGGCCTAGAAGTCTTCAAAGTTTCACAGACAAATCAAAACGAAAATGTATGGAGGAGCAGAGGAAGGCAGCAGGACAGTGATTGAGTCACCGATGGCACACTTCAGCAAACAGAGAGCACCTTGTAGCAGAGATCTGCAAACTGGAGGCCAAAAAGAAGGATCATATGCACTGTTCTGTTCATGCGACAAGTGCTGAATGTGATTGGTTTTTATAATATGAAATTAAGTTTTTCTCTTGTAACACAGTTGTTCAGAATTAAAGCAGAGGTTACTTAATGTCTTGCACAATCGGTTCCTTTGCATGACATTTTGTCAGAAACTCATAAACTGTCATAAACCTTTCTTTGGTCATTTGGTAAATTCAGTTACATCAGAACTGTAGCTGAATGATTGGGGATTGTTTCAGCTCTGGTTTGCATAGGCCTGAGGGACCTTAAGTATTTTTTTTAATTGGGTGGCCAGTACAGTAATTTCTATTTTTAAATTCACCCATTTAGAAATTTTCAGATGGCTACTTTTCTCAGAATCTTTCATCTTTTGACCTGCTGCAGGCTCCACAGAGCCATAAAGGAGAAATATCAATGATGGGAGGGTGACACAAAATTCATCTTCATCACTGCTGAAGTCTTTGTAAGTTTATAAGCACCTGGCAGTGACATATGGAGTATAGTACTCAACCTGCACTCCATTTGAGTTGAGCCAAACAGGAAACCTTTTCACTTAATTCAATCGTTCATCATCCGCTACATCAGCTCTCTGGCTGAAAAAATGTCCTACACTGACAGTTTAATGAAGAAGACCGTTGAGACCTGATTCGACCATCCCAAGGGTTTTGACAAACTCAACCTAAGGGACTTATTCAGAATCAACAGTGAGAAAAACAATGAGAAAAGGATGAAATCTTAACTGTGGGAAAGTGTGTATAAAACTGAGAAAAGGTGTAGATTCTTTGCCCAAAGGGTTGTGTGAGTCTGGAACAAGCTTCTCTCAAGAATTAACTGGATGAGCGCCTTGGATCAATTAGCTACTAACAATCAAACAAATTAGTTGGCCTCCTGTACTTTGTGACTTAACATGTGATATTTGTTTGTTTTACATAATAAGGCAGACATACTGATGGGTTTGGAGATGTAAAGAAAAGTTTAAACCTCCTACGTTGCCAAAAAAATAGTATGAGCTCTGACTCCCAGAGCAGAACATTTTAAAATCACAGCCCACTATGTCTATAATTGGGTTTGACATTTCTCCTCAGAGTTATTACATTATTATTATTTCCAGCATTATACAACACGGTCTGACTCACTTTGGGCCCTAGTTTGTTGGGTTAGCGGCAGGAGGGAGGGGTAGACTCAATCTTCATGTCTTGTTATATTTCTGATTCTTATTACAAATTTAACTGACACCTTTTGCCTGCTCAGCAGTTACTGGACTATTAAACTTACCATAGTAAGCTCTTACCAGAGTGCATTCTGTAATGTAATATAAACAAACTTTAACAATTCTTACAACCATTAACCTAGCAGACACAGGCTTGCTTAGAAAGAAATTAGAAGTCAGTGACTTTTGAAATACAGTATATTAACAAAGCATAAGTTCTGAAATTTCCTCCAGTACAGTCCACCGGTTATTATTAATGAACCTGCCAGACCTTGTCTGCTTTCTATCTATGAATTAATAGGAAGTTTTAAAGTCAAGGTTATAGGCCTCAGTAGCCAGTTATGCTTTGACAGCTGCTTTTATCTTATTTGAATGCTTCCTCTTTTGCTGCAATGCAAATGTTGCACATTTTCTTAAAATGGTAAATAGCTGCTAACACAAACTGCTTCAGAAAAAAAAGTGATGCAGTTTTTACAGTGTTGCAGAACAGTGTTAAAATTCCACTGTAGCAGCTTCTTACATTGCCTGGGGGTTATCATTGTTGGGAGTGAAAAACAATGACACCTGCATATCTAACAAGAATGACACCCCCATTTAAAAGGGCGATTAGCACTTCATTTAGAAAAGATGAAAAGAAAGCAGCAAGGCAGAAATAGCATTTAATGTTTGCTCACTAGAAAGGATGTACCAAAAATGTTGCAAAAAGAAACCAAGAATTAAAACATGAAAAATAAAAAAAGACTTGTGAAAGTCTGAGATCTAGAAGTGGAAATGCCCAGTGTGCATTTAACATTAAACATTTGGCATAACAGAGAATTTAACTGAGTGTCAGTCTAATATATGTTAGCTACAGTATTTGAAAGACTTATCTGATTAACATCTTTCCGTCTGCTACAGGCCTTATAAAAATGTTCCATGCTCTGTTGCTATAAAAGCACAAACTGTGACATTTTGTAAAGAAATACCCAGACAGGACACTGATAAATGTAATCTGGTTGCTTTTTTAAATTTAGTTTACCCATAGTGCAATGAGGGAGGCATGCATCTTTGGGGATTGAAAGGTGGTTGAGTAGCATTGAGTGGGTTTGTTGGGCAGAGTGGCAATATGAGCATAAGTCAGGAGTGTTGATACTAAAATTATCGTGCAGAAGTCTAATATCATATATACAAATAGTGATGAAATACATCTCAATGGGCAGTTTGCATTACAACACCACTAGCAGATGACTACAGTAACTAAACTGACTATATTATACCAGTCAATGCATGTAGTTTGTTTAGATTTTGTATTAGTGGAAGTAAACTGAAAGGTATCTTTAAAGCTGCTTGTGCACCCTTTACCCAGGTGGGTTTGCCTGTGCTGTGCTTGGCCAGGCCCACCCCTGCAATCGGCTTGGCTGAAAGCAGTACGGGAGACTTCCCTGTGGAGTGCGTGGGCTCACCAGCTAGCGTGTCAGCGAGGCTTAGAGTTCACAGCTTTTATGAGCATGTTTACTCAGTCCGGTTGCGTAAGAGGGGACAGTTGAAGAGAAATACCTGATAATGCTTAACCTGAGAGATTTGGAGTTGTTCGCTGGAAGTCACATTTCATTTATAGTGCCCGTGATGTGCTGTTGCGGAACAGTTATTGCACCATTCTCTTGACATCAGTGCCTTCAAATTGGGAGAAGAGTCTCTTGTTAACTAAGTAACCAGAGAATAGCTGATTAGAAAGGGGAAGACTGTAGAGTTGTTAGGAAAGGAATTTTTCAGTAACATGGCTATTTCTGTCAGTGGATATTATTATCTTACACCTCTATGATAAAGTAGTTGCTTTTTCTTGGTGGTATAAAGTAGGCTCTACTATGAGAAGGTCTATCTATTCCTGTTTTCAGAGAGTTGATGCCTCTACAGGTTTTCTAGATGTCTTTGATTCAACAGCTCCTGAAGTGTTGGGAGAATGTGCTAAATTACTTCATTTAAGATGGAACGTAGCAGATTTAGCCCAAAGACCAGAGTGTGAATGAAAACCCACAGACACACTGAACCTCAAGGTCAGCAACACAGAGCCTGCACCAGATCATGGGTGAAATAGCTCAACAAGAGAGCACGTCCTGTTAACTTTTAGTGTTTTCAGTATGAAAAATCCATGTAGACATTTTTTACAATCACTAGGACATCCTGCCTGAGAAAAGAAACAGGAAGGAACAACTTGTCCTATGTAGATTCTTAGATGTTGATCTTCTATGCGTGTGGCAGCTGGGAAAAAAAAAAACAGAAGCCACAGATCTTCACATTACAATTTTTCAAATATACATTTAGTTAGAAACATGAATTTGTCCATTGTACAACTGCGTCTCCAGTAGCAGAGGTCCAGCAGGAATGTCTCCTCAGACCTTGTAATTCCCTTAATAGTATGTTTGATTATTTAAACTCCTACACAAAGGATCACAAAGTTCAGCTTCAGCTTTACTCTTGAGCTTCTAAAAAATGTGCTTATAAAAGAGGAATAAAACAGGTTTTTCAATCAGGGTTGAAATTTCAGCTACGTTGCCTGTGGAAGTTGCTGTCACAAAGAGTGAGCAGGCACTCTGCATTTATTACACTCCAGCTGTAACCTTGTCACCAAGCATCTTAATGCTTTTGATGATAATGTGGTTATGGTGATACGTGGCAGAAAAAAAAAAGACACCGGTCCCCTGAATTTCTTACTTAGTTCCTTTTATTGTCCCAGATGGGAAATCTTCTATGCAGGCAGGTACGAGACGTAACAATACGAATTAAATTGAACATGAGCCCATCATCAAATAAGAGACATACAGTACATGTATGATGAGAAAGAAAAAAAAGTATTAATAAAGAAAAATATACAATCAGTTGTCCACATTAATATTGCACTTGAATATACAGTAGGTAGTCTTAATCGATTTCCGGTTGGATCAGTGAGTTTTGTATATTGGCCTTCTGCACGGTTTGTTTGACCTGTTGTTGCTTATTGTTAACATGGATTCATGTAAAAGTGTCTTGATAAGTTTAGATGTTCACTGTTTCCCAAGTGACGCACTTCATACTGTGCCTCTCGCACTCTTGGGTCCTGATTTTGAGTGTTTGATCAGGATGATTGCGTGCCCTGCTTGCATCATGCTGTGAGTCACCCCACACTCAATAAGAGACCATTTCCTCAGCAGAATCGATAGTGGCAAAATCTGGGAGTTCTCTGTAACAGTGTGGTTGGCCCTTGACCTACTTTCCTCTTCACTATAAACCAGCGAAGCTTTTGATCTTTCTGTGGCTTGCATGCTTAAGAAGGAGTAGTGGGTTGCAGAAGAAATGCCTCTTCGCCAGGCAAGCTGTAATTTCCTTCTGAGATACAGTGTCCTTGGGCTTCAGAGGCACCTCAGGCAAATGCAAGAAAGCAAGAGGGTAGCAAAAAAAGGAGCTCAGTATTAGTCTGTGTCTAGTCTCACATGCTTATTTTTACATTCTGCTCATTGTAATTCCTCTTTAACCCTTTTATGGACATTGACTAAAATGGAAAAATTTACTTTACCACCCATCACAGGTTGCAATGCCAGTACTTGTGAGCAGGCTTTTTTTACCCATCAGGCAAAAAAAAAAAAGTTTCTCATTTTTCACCGGGGGAGGTTTCAGAGTTTTAATATTGCTCAGGCCACCGTCAGAAAGAAGTTGTACGAAATGTTTTAAAAGTTTTAATGTTTAAAGAATGGAAAATGCCTGTCAAAAAGACCACAGATTACAAGGGCCCCTGATCTCTCACAGAGCCATACTGTAATAACTTCACCGAAACTGTATGTAAAAAACTCCATTCCCATCTAAACTACTGTAGCGGGAACCCAGTATTAAATGAAGAATCCGCTCTTGCACTTAAGAGGTTAAAGGATCAGAAGCAGAGTGAGAGCGAGCTCTGGAAGAACTAGCTTCTGGGCATACGCATGGTAAAAATATTTGGGCAGCAATAGGATGTGTGCAGCTCTGTGCACCCCCAGGCAAAGTCAGTTAAGGAGCAGAGCACTCTTCTTTGGGCTGCCTGTGTGTTAACTTGTAAAATCCAGTATTAAAATATTTAAACCTGCTGCTATCCAGCTGTGTGCAGAGTTAGAATGAGACACCCAGCAAGGTCCTGTGCCACACATCCCCTGTCGTCCCCTATGTAAAATTCAGGCCTACTCCCAGCGCCAGAAAAGTGTCCTAACGTCTGCAAGATTGCTTGGTGACGATACATCTCCCTGCCCCCCCCCCACCCACCCCTGCCTTCTTTGTCTTTCAGGCTACACACTCAGTACACACTCGGCTGGTTTGTTTTCATTTGCCTTCCAGCTTGGCAGAGGGCTGTCCAGAAAAAATGCACGCTCTCTCTTCCTCTTTCTGCTGCTTTATTGCTCAAGTCTCAGAATTCGCTCAAGCGTCTGCAGACATACGAGATAATTAAACATTTCATGAGCCAATTTAACAACTTTGCTGACTTTTTTTTCTTTCTTTTTTTTGTTTTAAAAAAAGCCTTGCTGTACTTTTCTGATATGTGTCCCTGCAGGTATGAATCATAGTGGGGGGTGGGCTGAGTAACATGAAGCTCCTGTTGTAAGTGCTATCCAAGACTTCCCAAGAGAGTCATTAAAATACACAGTGCCACTCTGTGTAGTGGTGTCTCTCTCTCATACACACACACACACAGTGCTGACATGTGGGTGTTGTGGTGATTAAATAACGTTCTTTCAGTGCAATATCCTTCTTTCAGAGCCAGGTGCCAGTAATGGCTTTTGAACTCTGGCATGATCCTAGAGAAGTGCTGCCTTAACACCTAGACTTTGCACACATAACACCACACTTTCACACACATTGTTTCTTCCACAACAACCTGGGAAAGAAACACCACCTGATATTTGAACCTCACATCTTCCACTTCAAAAAGTCTAGAGCTCTAACCACATATCCGCACAGCTACTGTACCTCGATGTCCATAGGGTTAACAAAAACCTGTTGCATTTTGTGCAGAGGTTATCACATGTTCTGATTATGTGTTGGACTTGCAGCACTTGCATGATTTAAAATGTAAGAAAACCAAATCTCTTAATTTGATGAACTGTAAAAAAAAAAGGTAAAAAAAATCAGTTCTGTGGCGACAGAGATTTAAAATATTCTGGCACACCAGAGGTTAAAGATCTCCGAAGGTTTAGCCACTCCCTGAGTGGGCCACAATTTTTTTTATTTGTATCTCCACCTCCTTCAGCCTCTCTCTGTGGCTTTGTGTGTGTGTGAGTAGCACGCTTGCATGCTGGAGCGAGAGACAGGCAGCAGGGACTAGAAAGTGAGAGAGAGAGAGGTGTCTCTGAGTTTTTATTTGCGCCAGCACAGAAGTGCTTTGTGGCTGGCCATCTGGACTGGGGAAGGATATCCTTAGAATTCAAAGTATGCCGGCGGCTCAGAGCAGCCAGACTGTGCTGTGAGATAATACCAGATCGTAGTGAGAGAAAGCAAACGCACCAGGCTCCGCTTTTCACTGGACCGACAGTAGCAGCAGCACCAGCGGCAGGAGCACGGTGGGCACGAGAATGGAAGAAAGCCTGTCCAGCTTGACTTCGGCATGCAACTCCTCAGCTCTGCTCAGCAACCACTGCGCTGGTAATTTGCTGCTCTCCATTTCCACTTGGGGCTTTGGGCTGGGGGAATGGTGTGAGGGATGGTACAGTAGGTGGTCTTGTGATTTGGTTGGGATTCTGCCCGGATGTCTGTGTCCACAGCTATACCTGCCATTCCTTTCCCCCTTTGCAGCTGTATACTATAGATCATGAGGCAGTCAGGTTGAGCATGTTGTGTCTGTAGATCTGTGAATCAGTGCTGTGGGGTTTAAAGTGGTTCTCTTTCAGAACTGTGCAGATCACTCCCCCCACTGACCCATGTGGAACAGAGGATGTCTGTGAGTGCGAAGTGTTCGTACTGGTCTGCACGTGTGCACGAGAGCGATCTTGTGGGTGCCTGGGGTTTGCAGTGCTCAGAAGCAGCTGGGGGGAAACCCAGGCTTATCTCTTGGCCGTAAAACTCAGAGTTGGGGTCTGATCACTGCTGGCTCTGTCGTTCTGCCTGCCTGTGTGCTGTGGTTGTGTCATGTGGGAATAACGCCATGGTGTGGCGATGCAATCTGGTTCCACCAACCTCAGTAGTAAGCCGCAGAGTGTCTTGGTGACAACTTTGTTAAAACCGGTGAGCAGACGGAGAATCCTTCTCACACGAACACAAGAAAAGTCCCTGCGAGTGACCTGCCCAGTGCACGAGGGTACACCAACATGATAAAACAACACAGCATTTCAGCATTATATTTTGCATACAGTACATAAAATACATGTGTTCTTTTACATACAGCATAATTTTGGTGTGTATCCTTTATAAGTTAGCTAGCTGTAAAAACATTAAAGCTTTATTAAATTTTCTTTAAACCATATACGGGATTCCAGTGATTAGTGTTCTGGTCTCTAAATAAGCGGGTTGAAATTCCAGGTGAGACAATACTGTTGTACCCTTGAGAAAGGTTTTTCACCTGCTTCAGTAAAATACCCATTTATAAATGGGTGCAGATATAGGTTGTCTTGGATAAGTTAAATCCCCAAACCAAAGTATTCAGTAATCAGTTATTACTTTTGTAACATATCCAGAATATGTTTTTGAAACTTTCCTGAAAGTTTCTGCTAGCGGAGAACATGTTTTAAATAATAAAATGCAATGGAAATGAATAGTTGTTGGATTTTTTTTTGCTCATCTCTTGAGGAAGAAGAAAGTTTGGTCTTCATGTATAAAGTAAAAGCAAACCATGCAGGAAATGCCCACAGCGGCTGACCATGCGACATGTAACCATTCCCCAGGATAAGATGCCATTTAATTTAAAACACTTATTTTCTGACTGAATTATTTGACATGACATTTCATATGCTTCTTTTTTATATAGTGTAGAGATGACATTTCCATGCTGGTTGGGTTTTATATGATCTCTTTTAATTTGGCCAACTTATTCTTTTTACTTCCTTACTTGTGGCACAATCTGTAGCTTGATAGTGTCTGCTTGTGGTAGACCTGGTAAATGTATAACTTTATACTGTATACCGAATATATTGTACCACTCCCCCATAAACGAGACAGAATCCTCTTTAAAATATTGTAACTGCACTGCTTAATTACCTCAAACAAGAATCAGAACAGTACAACGTGTGTTACACATTAGAATGCTGTCTGAGAAAACTACCCACGTATCTTTGCCTTTAATGTAAAACAGTTCCCGTCTGCTGTACAGTAAAGTACGTTACAGATGCAAAGGTGTTTTGTAACAAAGCCTGCTCAGAACAAACTGAAAAACTGTTGTATGACCACAGCCCTTGGAATCCACCATAAGCGGTATGGAGTGTTATTTAGGTTCATGAGCACTGGGTATTTTGGCTGATCATCTGTAACGCAGTGCTTTGGGAGCTCCAGTCTGGCACTCTTAAGCATTCCTATTTACTTGGGTGAAATCCCCCCGGCCTTAGGACAAGGTGCATGTCCTCTCTAAGGCCTTGACGGTTTCCATCTGGGTTTCCTCCCAGGCGAGCTCCCAGAGCCTGCATGCCATCAGGGACATCAGACTAATGAGATGGTGACAGCGTGGAGAATCACAGGACTAGAAGAGTGAAACCACGTCTGATGTGGGTCGTGCTGGACACAATAACAGCCTGTTCCAGCGCAATCCCTCTCGATTAAGGGTTTACTAGAAGTCAGAGTGGAATGTCTCATGAAAAAAAGTCCAGAGCAGACTTCTGTTCAGCTGCCTAACATGTTGTGAGACTGTACTGAAAAAAAAAAAATTAGAATGGGGAAACTGCCCAGTTCAAGAAGCATGTGAATCTACATAAGGTTATGCGCTTTCATTTGCAGCCAAACAATGTGGGCTATCCCCTTGAGCACATTCTTTCTCTCAAAATGAGGAACAATGTTGAGGTCCTTATTTTTCCTAGTGGAACTAAAAGTTGAATAAGCTCTTTCATGTTGCTGATTAAACATCAGTGTGTTCAAACTATGGAGGTCAGAAAGTGTAATTTGCATATTGGTCAGACTGGGAACCCTTATATCATGTAGTATGATTTTCTTTCATTAAGATAGAAAAGCAAATGTACGTGCTTTTCTCCTCATTTATTCCGATTTACTTTAGAACTCTTTATTTTAAAAGAAAAGTCAGTTGATTTCTACCACATAATGCTAACACTTACTGTATTTTTCTCCCCTCTGGCCTTACAAGTTTTACTTTTATCTTTTTTTTAAAGCAATAATTTTTCTTTTACGGAAGAAAATGAGTCCCTTTGGCGTTTTCTAAAAGTGGATGCCATATATTAAAATCATTTCACTTGTGGTGCTTAAGTCTGGGCAAATGCAATGCAAACTTTTCTTCACTTTTTATATCTCCCAGTATAATCAGCAGTAGGTAAAATCCCCAAACTATATTTGATTAAAAAAACTTCACATGTGACCTGCTTTCCCTCCTGTAAGTTTGATCTGAAGCAAAGTTTTGTGGATGAATGTTAAGTGCTGTGGATGTTCACGGAGAGCTGCCCCGTGCATAGGAGAACTCAAAGTCAGTTGTCAGTGTGCCAGACCGGGTTTGTGATGCCCAAATTACTGCTGTGTTTAATTCTGCACGGACCCAAGTGAGAGGTAAACAGCTTCAGCTGAAGCCTAACTCAATTAATACCATGTCATCTATCATTATATCCCCAGATCTGTCAGACAGTGTGTATAGCTTGCTTTACAAATACTTGGCTTGGCAGAACAGATTAATGGCTTTAAACAAACATGTTGCTACAAGCATAAAACAATTTAAACTTCTCTTTGCAAGAAGGGAGGAATCCGAGTGTTGCAGCAGGGCTATTTACAAAGGGTTCCTCGGGCTGTCTGCTCTTCCATAGGAATACAGACAATCTGGGAGACTGTCAACGCAGTGCATTCTCTAGAGAACAATGCTTCTGGATATGGGTTGGCTTCATAGCTGGTGCACGTTGCTGAACTTCTCAGAGTATGTGCTAGGCTGGGCGTGGCAGAGAGATACTGTAAGTAAAGATTTGGTGGTTATGAAGATTGGCAGGACAAGACAAAGGAATAGTTTGTCTCCCCTGCCATGTCTGCTCAGTGGTAGAGAGAATGTCAGCTGATGTGACCTTAAACCCCTATTTTTAGGCACTCTTGAGATTTTCTAGCAAGGATCATCAAAGCCTAGTAAGATGCACTTCCCCTGTTGTGTTTACTGTCCAGTGGCTGGTTTAGAACCAAGATATTCACAAAGTCTTTAATGTTCAGCTGCCTGGACATGATTCTTGAGTACTTGGATTTTGTCCTTTTTTCTGTCTTAAAGTGAGCTGAAGGCATATAAATGCACTTTGCACTCATAGCCTTGCCCTCTCAGGCACTGATGATTAAGAGTCAATTCACTATAACACACGTTCATCAGCCTCTCTACGCACAGACGGCTCAGGTTAGCCTCACAGTTGAGTCAGCAGAGGGTTAGCCTCTGACGAGCATGAAAGGAGTGATTGGAGTGTGTGTGAGGCTGAGTAAAAGGATCTTAATTGCTTACAGACATAAACGCACACATCGAATGCTGTACGACTCTGTAGACAGCACTCTTTATTAAGTCTGGGAGATGTTCTTGTGCCGTTTTGCCCTAGATGCCTACCGTATCTAGTACAGTAACATTCATTATTGAAAACAGAATATTTATATTTAGTTGGCCTTTACTATTTAATGCATTGGAATAGTGAGAGTTCTCTGAGAGTTTTCAGTTTATGCCTTGTTAAATACAGAGTAAGCCTGGAGTCTGTGCATATACTGTATATTATGTTCATGCATGTTAATGCAAAGCACTCTGGGCTGCTTGGTGACTGACAGATTAAAAGCAGCAGAAATAGGATCATGATTATAGGGAGCAAAGACAAGGGGATGCATTCCACATAGAGACCTGTCATTGTGTGTGAAGAAAGACAGTGATGAAAGCTCTTGTCAAAGCTTTTCTCTGCTCCATTCAGTGTTAGAGACCTGAAAATATCAGTGTGAAGTGGAAGATGCTGATAATGTAATTGAAAATCTTGATTTAGGGTGTTTTATGCACTGAATTCTGTAATGGTATGATGTATACACTGTGTGAATTCTGTAATGGTATGATGTATACACTGTGTGTACTGAATTTATTTTATTTTATTTGAGATCTGATTTAATTGGTACTCTTTCAGTTCTGACTTTTTTATTTTAGCTTGGGTAGACTCTTAAGCCATTTCCAAAGAAATAGGTATAATCACAAAGCAAACATACCTGGGAGTTTCTCTCTGAGCAACTGTCTATGTTTGCTGAGTGAACTCAGCTCATGCTCTTTGAAATATGATGCATAATCTTTTACAAATCTGATTAAGGACCAATGGTCAAAGTTATTTTTTTATGTAGCAGTGAAATAAAAAATGAATATGTAATATTAATATACTAATAATAATACAAGATATTATAATAATAAACATCTTATATTCCTATATTTTATTAATTCTACATGAAGATCATACATCTCAAGAGAGCACATAACTCAAAACAACAATGATTTGTACAACGGTTCCTTTCTGTATAGAAAACAATGGCAGCAAGAAATTAGCACAGTTAATAATTATTTATTCTCAATTTTGCCTGACAAGATGGCGTTCCATAGTTTCCTGTCTAACTTGGACCGGTTTCAAATGTCAGTAAATTATTCATTTACTGACACAATAACTGTGCATTGTCCTCAATGTGTTTATTGGATGCCTGACTTTAGACTAACAATGTGTTGTTTGCCTTGGAACAGTAGGCAGGTGATTGTTTAAAAGTAAAACATCCTGCCAATTAATTCTGTGGTCTTAAAAATTGATAGAAAAATGTCACCTCCCTGAAAACATATACCCCCAGATAAATCAGATATGCATAAAAGTTAATGTTGTTTTTCTCTTTTTGGCAATGCATCTTTTAGCAGATAATTACTGTCTAGGTCCTTGTTGGGTTCCTGAGACAGTAAGAAATCAAAGAGAATTAATAAGCAGCACAGAGGCTATGTTTCAGTGCTGTGCAGGCAAACGTTGGAGATGATTTTCACAAATTTACTTTTATTGGTGCTGTTGATGCTTTTAAAGTGTATAGATTGCTAAACTGAACTTTCTGTTCAGGCTGTGCTTGCACCACAGAGGGTGGAATTATTGTATTGCTTGTCTGTCAACTAGGATGCCATGTTTAATGCAGGGAATTTGCTAAGGTATGACACTGGTGACTAGAACTGTAGAATCCACCGATTGTTTCAAAAGTATACCAAAGTCATTTTTGGTATTTTGAATGATGCAGCACTTAGTTGGTGGGAGATGGGACTGTAGGAAGCACAGAACTGGACAAAATCATTAACAATGAGAAAGACAGAAGTGTAAGACTTTGTTGCTAGTTCCTTTCTGCAGAGCTTGTCTTTGGAAAGAATGAAAGCTGAAACTATCTGGAATTAATATAGCTGTTGGGTTTGAGATAGAAACCCGTAATCTCTGGAGCTGTAGTAAACCAGGCCAGGCCAGCCAGGGAGCACCAGAGGTCAGTGAGTTCATGCTGGTGGGGCTGACCCAGGGGACCTGGTCTGTCAGTGAGTCACTGTACTGCATTGCTCCAGCCTGTTCACAGACAAACCTCAGGGGCGAGGAAGAGAAGGAAGAGGCATTTCTACTTTGAAGTACGGCTTTTTCATTTCATGATCCAGCGTAACGAATGGTAGTTAATGCATGTGCCGGAAGACCAGTTTGGAGCTCATGATTATTCTTGGAGCTGGATGAGCGTGTTTTTTTTTATTGAGCTACTTCATCTCAGGGATCTCATGGGGCTCCAAGACAGAGCTATTTCAAATGTGCTTATCTCACTGGAGAAATTCCAGTCCTTTTGATTGGAACCCCTGCACCCACTTCCTTCTCTTCACTTTTACAATCTGTGGTAAATGAAAGTCTTGTAATTATCTCTGCAACGCAGAAATTACTATGTAGTGTGTTTTGAAAGCATTAACAAGTGAATAATCATATGTATAATTGATGGTTAAAATCTGCAAAGGAACTTGAAAGTGACTTAACTCATAAAAAGACTTGCAGTGTTATATATAATGTACACAATACATAGATAATCTCTATATTGTAGATTAAAATCTAAATTATGTTATTAGCCACCTGTGACTGGGGCTCCTGTGGTTGGGTGAGCTTGAGCTGGTTTGCTCACTCCTTTGAGCAGGATTTGCTCAGCTTGCTGTATTAACAAAAGCCCCTCAGATTTGCAAGGAGCCTGTGAGATAGTAGTGATGTCAGTGAGAGACTGATCGTTCACCCAGCCAGTGCTAACTCTCCTGTAATGTGCTGGGGCATTGGCTGTATGTCCAATGACAAGCAGCTCAACAGTGGACACAAGATCAGAATCTCAAAGATCGAATGTCCGTCATCCTGTGATGGGTCAGAATTTGCCCAGGCACCTCAAGTTGATTGGTTAATTTCGATTACAGAAGGTAAATGAAAATAAAAAAAAAGAAAGAAGTTGGAAAAAATTCTCACTTCTGTATAAAATAAGATGTTGAACTCTTATTTACAGTATACAGGATGGAGGGCACGAGAGCTCCAAGAATAACTAGGCTGTGTGTCAAAGTAACACTTGCCCAGGTAGGAGACAAAAAATGTCAGGACGTCTGATCTGCAGTGCAACGCAATTAGATCCATGCTGGCATGGAGAGGTTTGCGCTGCTGTTAGAAACAAACATTGACGCCCGGTTATAAGAATCGATCTGTGCTGAGAAACGATGAAAGAATTATGCAGACCTCTCTAAGAAATCAGGAACAAATATCACACACATTTAATGTTTGCAAACAGCATTTACGTGATAATATGGGTCTTAATTTACCACAACCTCTCCAGGATGGTCATTAGCTCTATAGTGTGTGACAAGAAGGTGGGAACTCTGTGAACACTTTAGTAAAAACATTTTAAATTAAAATAGTTTGGAGTGTTGTTAGCCGACCTGACCTTCAGTAAGTATTCACTAGAATACACTATAGCGTGAAAGAGTGAAAATAACCCTTTATCTAAAGAGAAATTCTCAGTCACACCCAACATTCTACTGTAATCTTCAAGATCTGATAAAGAATTTGGACAAAAATAGTGAAAAATATGGTCCCTGTGAAATTGAGTATATGCCTTCTTGTTTCGCCTAAGGATTTTGAGTAATTGAGAATACATCAATTTGGAGTTTAGAAGCAGATGTACAGTACCAGCAGTGACCTAGTCCTGCACTGATAACTGCAATTTATTGGCTGGTTCCTGTTTAATGGTTTCCTGGTGAAGCTGACCAACTGAATTAAGGGCCCTCTTATAAATGCTCTGTTATTGACTCCTTTCCTTTGCTTCCTGTCTGCTCTTTTACTTTGCAGAGCAGATGAAAATGACATTTTTACTAACTTCCTTATTACTATAATGGATATCAATTCTTTCATTAATGAACCCATGCTGACTCCAGTCAGTCTGTCTCTCTAAGCATGCTATATCTGCAGATTAGTGAGAATGGATGTAATGCCGGACCGCTAAACAAATGAGACAGAACAGTACCTTACTCTTCCCTGGCAGTCTTCATCTTTGTAAAAATGCTTGAATGCTTACAGGGTTGCACATGTTTGAAAAGAAGGAAGAGACTTGAAAAGTATATGACGTTGCTGTAGGCCTGCCATGCGTTTAGTTAAGACTGATTTCTCTGCATTTAATACCCTGCACCCTAATGCAGTAGTAATGTGCAAGGAAAAGGCACAGCTTAAATGCAAATATTATAATTTATTTGTTTAGGAATTGTACCTTTTTACTATGCTAGCTTTGTAATGGTTCCTGTTTAAGGTATCAGTATGTTTATATGTGACATTCTTTATAGTCACCCCATCTGGTCAGAAGCTGTGCATGAATTGTGATTCTGCTGTTCCAGCTGTAATTATGTATTGTTGCTTTTATAGCAAATGTACACAATTCAATTCACTTTACTCTTTTGTCGAGAAGCCTTTCAGCTATAGATGTCCCTAGGATCAGAATAGAGTACAATTACAAGCCAGGTTTCGTTCTCATGTGCTTGCCAGCTCTCATTCTTTATTATATTAAAAAGTTTCTTTGAAGAGCAGTTATTGAATAGTCAGGGAGATTATGAAACACATCAGAGACTGTTTTCTAACCCCCATTTGCCTTTATTTTAGTTTAAGATGTGATTAAGAAGCGCTGCCCTAGTTTTAGTACAGAATGCCTTTTGGATCTTAGAAAAGCTAGGCTTTATAAAAGTTAACATTCCCAACCTCTCACAGGGTGGGGTGTACTGTAACACTTAAAGTGCAGAGAAGAGGAACATTGATAGTGACAAGTGGTATTTTTTTTTAGTTCAGCAGTGCCTTCCCTATCCTGCCTCGTATTTTCTCCTAACAATGACTGCCCTCACAATGCGAAAACTCTGCAGCTGAATTAGCGGAAGGAGGTGAAAGCCAGTGGAATGTGGCAGGCCATTGAGAAATGTGACAAGTCAAAGTGCTTCCCTTCCTCTCGGCCTGCGAGTGTGTTGGCTGAGAGTTTACAAAAGGGCTGGTGTTAAAAAGCTCCAGCTCCAGGTTCAGAGCCAGAGCAGGGGCAGGGGTGGGGGGAGGACAGGTTGTGTTACAAACCAGATTTGAAACAGTATTCTCATTACTTTGCAGCTGCTGCTGTCCTCTGCTGAACATACGCTGCTAAAAAGGTGATTCTCATATTTACATATTTGAAATGCTCTGCACTCCATTTGCTGTGTAGTATATGCAGTCCCTTGCTGGTTCAATGGTCACGAAAAACGTTTGGCGTGTATATATACCCAGTTGCAGCCCATACATCTTGATTCTCCTACAAAGGCAAAAATCCTTAGAGATTATATTGTTGAAATTTGTTTTAAGATTTTTTTTTCCCTTGCATGTGTTTGGCATTCCTCTTTCGCTTTCTCACCCAATCGAGTCCTGATGGAACTTAGTTTGCCCTGCGGCGGGATCCCTGGAGTTTAATGGGACATCAGAACATTGAAACTTCCAGCAGTAGTGGCAGACTTCCAGACAATCCCCATGGGCTAAAACACACTGGAAACATTAGGCTGCTCTCTGACTGGCAAAATGTTTCTCCACTGATGAACATCTTTCATAGCTAGTAGTTGCCAGGTAGTTTCTATATTGTTAGGGAAGCTTGATTGCTTATTTGAGAAGTTGAAAGAACCAGGGACTGAACCTGCAATGTTTGTCCATATCTCACAAGTGTATATGAATTCCGGCCTCAAACATCTTGGTTTAATCCTTACCAAAACAAGAAAGTGTTTATAATGTGTCTCAAAGGCTTCTGTGAAAGGTTGTTGTACTGCACAATTCCATTGAAAACCTGCCTGTATGTTTCCACTTCCATTGTACGATTATCATTGATAATCTTTTTGATGAAAAGTCTCACTTGCAGATAGATAAATCAAAATGTCCTGGTGTCTTCAGCTGTGTTATAGTGGTATTTGGTATAACTGTGATGTTTCTTGTATAATATTGCCTTATGCATTGTTTAGACTACATGTGTAAACTGCCTATAGCTTTCTTCCTTGATTGCAGTCAGGTGGTGAAAGCAGTACAATATTATCCTTAATTGTTTTTCTCTGATCTAAACATTTTGCCGGACTGGTCATGTGTTAGTACCAGAATGTGTTCAATTGTTCTTTTGTTATACTTAACTCTGCTGTCTTAGATTCAAGAACAATTCTAAAGTTTGTCACATGCAGGATGAAGCTTTTTGATGTTTGAAGGTGCTTACGGCACTCAGTAGGCAACACTGATCTAGCTCACCTTTTTCTAGATTAATGTCATGTGTAACATAATAGATAGTTTTAAAGTCTATGTGTGGACACAGTACTCAGTATGTACATTATAATTTCCATTCAATATGATAAACATTGGGAGACATTAACTTGGATACCGAATGGATTGCCTCTTTTCCTTTTGTGTGACTGGTTTTGTTCAGCTGCGGTATTGAATTTAAAACCTGACTTTTGTATTCTTGATAAACAAGTCCTGCTTCTGATACTGGGCACTGCCCTCTGGCATAAGAGGTGTGGTGAAGTCTGTCTTTCTATCTCTCGTTTGCAAGGTGACCTTGGTTTACTGACAGAGAAGGAAATGGGAGATCACTGTTTAAACAAATGAAAGGCACTTCAGATCTCTTTTGCTTATAGAACAGTCTGCTTTGTTTGCTGTGGATGTGTCATGCCCTTTAGCGAATGTAGTTTAAATTTTAAACCAGATGAAAAGTATGTGTGTACAGTAGTCTACCATTTTTGCTTCCTTTCATAAAGTTTCAATGCTCCTATTGTTATTGAAATTGTTTATGCTTTGAGAAGACATTATATATTTTAAATGTGATATAGATATTCTTTGGATATAACTAGAGCTACCTCATCTTAAGTAAATTTCAAACTATCCTGTTGATTATAATTTAATTGCAGTTTTAATAACTTTAGTAATTAAATTGAACTAAGAATTTAAGCAAATGTTTCTAAAGACATTTATATCCAGGTACTGTTTTTTTATTGCAATGGATTGGTTTAATTTCAGGTGGAAGGAACTTTAGAGCATAAGATCAATAATAGTTATGTTTTAAATTTGTTTAGGTAGGATTCAAAAGTGCTTGAAGGCCTGTCTCTGTGCCCACTAATACAAAGACCTTGTAAATGAGTTATTCAGTAGTGATGAATCTGTGCTTAGACAAAATTACTTTTTTCTATTTTTTATCGAGATCCCTTGACGTTATCAGAGATACTGTTTGTCCTAAGAGGATAATCAGTACAGTGCATCTCTTATGTGTATTTGCAGATTTTTTCAACACATTTTAAAGAATGGTTCAGTGAGAAACAAACTAAAGGTTTTGCAGACAAGTGGGTTGGAATTTGATAACATCTATGCTGATGCACATTAAGCAAAGCAGACAATTTTTCAAACCGTCCCTTAGGCACAGAGCTGTCAGAGAAGAGACACAATTACATGCTGTTACAGACAGCATGCGATTCCCACTCTTTGGTATATAGAGCTCAGTTTTCACAGTAGATGTATTGCAGTGGTGGAGTGTTAAACGTGGAGAAGGCGGAGAATTTTAAAAGTTGCCAAACTGAAATGAACTTTCATTAATTCAGAAGGAGTAGTACTCTAAGACACTGGTTATCAGCCCTGGCCCTAGAGTACCCATATTTCTTATGATGGTTTTTGTCCCAACTGAGCTCCTAGTTACAGATGCTGATTGGATCATTTAAAATGAATTACTTGCTGAACTGGCCTTTTTTTCTGCAGTCAGTCATTGGTTTCAAAAGTACGCTTCTGTGTGTGTGCTCTTGCCAAGAATGTAGGAAATGGTACTCTGTTCATTCTCTCCTTAACTTGATTATTAAATTGTAGTTCCCTTGTAGCAGTCTAAGTAGCTCTTAATGGGTGCTGTGCTGTCCAGACAGGTGGAAAGGAGACTGTATCACACACTTCCAAAGCATTCTCTGTTCTCCATCTGCCCAGTTGTTTAAATTTCAGAGCCCTAAATAAAGGGAGTTCAGCAACCCAGAGATTGGCTCAGGACTGATGCCAAATCCTAACTCCATCGAACATTTTAAGAGCTGTTTAAAAAATATACAAGCCAATCAAACAACTAGTTCAGTTAAGAGGATAAATTAACCAACTGGAACAAAAAGCAGAACTCCTTCAGAAACCGGCCTGAGAACTGCAGCTGTAATTGAGCAAAATAAGAAACAGAGTTACAGTCAGTACAACCCTTCCTGAGATTCTGTTTCTTACTTGGTAACAACAGCAGGGGTTCACTAATTCCTGGCCTCATTAGAAAGCATTCTAACAGTGTGGCTCGCCTATTCCATTATAAACACATCTAGGATATTAATAAAAAGTATATCAGGTTGTTTTTAGTGTTTGCCTTATTCCTCAGTTTATCCTGCTTATGAGAAAGGATATTGGCAGGGAACGCACAGGAAGCTAAGGAGTGTTTCACTTCAGTCCCTAATACAGCCTGTTAAAATGATTTAAAAAATACTGAACAACAAGCTGCAGGGGAAAAGAGTGAAATGAGATCCTGAAATGATTTATTTTTCTCTTTCGCTCTCTCTGCAATACTGAAGAGTCTGTCTCACCCTACTCCCTCTTCCTCCTTGTATCCCCATATTCATTGCTCCCCATCTCTTCTCGTGCTGGGTGTCTGGCAGCCTGCCTGTACTCCATGCTGCTTCAGAGCTGAGTGGTGCTTCTTTTTTCACCAGCCTCCTAATTCGCCCTCCCACAGAATGCCTTCTGCATTCAGAGGTACTGTAGCTTCTTCCAATTGTCTCACAAGAGGCGTGCGGATTTAAAACAGTCTGGCCACAGTAGCATTTCATCTTAAGATTTTAGTCATACCTTATTTTTTCTGTCTTAAACATTTAGATGTATTTCTTTAAAGGAGCAACACTGTGTAAGGTGCTCACATGCAGTTGATAAAGACACCTGATAAGGTGCTACTGAAGTGCTTAATTTTCAATCTAAATGTGCAAATAAACATCACACTCTCGTATTTTATAGTAGCCTGTCCGGAGCCTATCCCGACAAGCAACGGGCACAAGGCTGGGTCTACAGGGTCAGGGGTCAATACAGACAGACAAAAACTCAGATACAGTATGCACACGCATACCGGGCCAATTTTACCCAGAAACCAATTATCCAATCACTCTGTCTTTAGATGTGGAAGGAAACCAGAGCACCCGGAGGAAACCAAGGCAAGCAAACGCAGGGAGAGCATACAGACTCCACCAAGTTAGCACCCCAGGTCCAAAATTGAACCCAGGGCCCCAGCACTGCTAGGCACAGAGCCACCATTCTGCCTTATAATGTAAATGCAGAATGTAAATGTACAAATCAGTGGATAACTGTTTCTGCATTTCCAGAAAGCTGTATTTTCTGAGGTGAAACATATTCCTTCATGGAGCTCTACCATTAACAAGCATAAAATTCAAGACCCTCTGCTCTAATTGAAAACTATGGTTCCCAACCACTTCAACAAGTACATCATTTAGCATTCATCTAGCAATCAGAATGTAAACCACAATTTCACTTGGCAAGATTCAGAAATCCAGCTATTAGTCACAGTATTGCTGAGTGATATTTTTTGTATTCTTGCTTTGCTATGGCAGTGACATTTGTGCAAAAGTAGTGACTCTCTACTCGAACAATTTTCTGAAAGAAGGGAATTTTCTCTCAGACTCCTGAAGTGTTCTGTTATAGCTGTTAAACCCAAATTGAAGTCAAATTTCCATAGCACCCACACTGAACTGTGCAGTAATTCAAATTAGCTCTCTCTATCTTGTCACGTTTGACAGCAAGCAGTTAATGGCCCTTTTTAAAAGCTAACTGCGGTAATTTACCACAGCAATTTTTCTGGTTTCCAACACTTATTCCACCATTATGCTCTGCTTTTTCCCCAAAATTAATATATAGTGAAAGTGTGTGGCTTTTCATTTAGAGAAGAAAAACATTCACATTTTTACCTTCTGTGCACAGGTTATTCCTTAAAATAATTTTAAAATCATTTTGATTTAATTCATTGCTTTCGGAAAAGCTGAGGTTACAATAAGGAAATTGTTCACTGCAGATCAGTTCTATGTAATATGAATAATGTCCTTAGTTTGACTTGTAATACTTTCTGTTATTACCGTATTCCGTTTGTTCTGTAAGAAGAACAGTTGCTTAACAATGTACAGTAGTTCGGGTGGGGAGCTGCGTCAGCATGCAAAGGCTGCAAAGGAACAAATAATAGGTTTATTCCATGCTGAAAAGAGAAGAAAGAAAACACAACGTTTCAGCTGTGGAGCCTTATTCCGGTGTGACACTTTTTCACTCTTTTCAGCATGGAATAAACCTATAACTTGTTCCTTTGCTTAACACTGTTGGTGAACTTGATGCTCTGAGCAGTTATATAAACGTTTGGCCATACAGTAAGATCATTAGTGTGATGTTTGGCTTGTCTCTTAAATGACAGCATTACTCTTTTCACAGCTAAGTAACATGATTGGTAAACCAAAACTTTTTTCTCTTTTACCTCTCTCTAATACAAATAAAAGAAAACGCACAAACTTCCACAACATGACAATTTTCTCTTTTTATGCGAACTAAACAGTTCTACACTATACACATATAATACCAGTGTGGCTCTGTTACTGATTTAAAAAAAAAATATTTTCATTTTTTTTTTAAAGTTAAAAAGGTGTGGTGTGCACACGGAAAGGAAATTTGACTTTGAAATCTATTTCTTTGTTGGCCTGTGGATTCTTTCATGTGGTGGTTTTCAGTATGGTTAGAACCAATTTCAAGTGCCTCACGGATTGTACACTGACTCAGTGTTTGTGTAATTAGGAAAGGTCAAAGAGTGCTTAATGATGCATTACTATTTCTCACCAGTGTACTCTAGAGCTGTGGCCACACAAACAGTAACTAAAAGTGAAGATGGGGCTCTGTGGTGGCCCACTAAAATGTACATCTCCTTAATATTTTCCAGTGCCAGACATGCCCCATAAGAAATTAACTGGGGCAGCAATAGTGCATCATGGAACGGTCTTCTGTACTTTCTAAAATGCCTTTTTTTCTGTAGTTTAGAAACACCATTACGAAAGTAAAATTCAGCCGACTGAACGCACATTTCTGTCCCTGCCTCTTGCACATGCCTGTGTCACTGTACTTTGTACCCTCTTTCTCCTTCTCCCCTGCAGATGATAGTATCTCAGGTGCCAGTGCCTCTGACGTGCAGGATCGGCTGTCCTCGCTGGAGCTGCGCGTGCAGCAGCAGGAAGATGAGATCACGGTGCTGAAGGCGGCTCTGGCCGACGTCCTGCGGCGCCTCGCTCTGTCTGAGGACACGGCTGCCGCCATGAGGAAACTGCCGCCCAGCAAAGGTACCTTCACACAGCGGCTTCTCAGGCATTCTGAGTAGCACAGCACAGAGTGTCAAACAAAGAGAAGCTGTGTCCACTTTAGTCATTTGGGTGCTTCTGTAGTAGACGAACGATGAATGGGACACATGTTCGTGAAGGATCCAGGTAACTACCTTCAGGAACGTGGCAAGGAAGCTTGTTTCAGACAACCACAAACTTTTGTGCAAAGAAGCTCCCTGAAGCTTACATTGTTAAATACAGACAGCCTGTAGGTATACCATGAAAAATGTACTTGGTTTCTACCATGGTTCTTCCATTCACAGTCCTGAAAGTCCCCTCCCCCCGTTACCTTTTCACTGCGGACACAATTACAGCAGCAGCACTGTATTATTTCTGAGTAGAGTAAAGGCACATACTGTAAAACCTCTGAAAAACCATTAAAACGACAGTGAGTCCATCCAAACCTATTACCCAATAAATCGGAAAGCAAGTGTTTTAAGACTTGCGAGCACCGCATGCAGTAATCTGAACAGTACATTTTGAATTTTCACTCAATAAATTGTAAATTGTATAAATTTAATTGTACTAAAGAAATGAAAATGTTGGCAAGGAAGGTTTTCCTTGTCCAATCTGTGTTTATCTTCACTGTATTCTGCCATCTCACTGCAGCTTGTTTCTAGACCTGAGCGTGCTGTGAAGGGAACGCTGAGGGTCAGTGTGAGTAATGTATGTCTGGTCTGTGATGCTCCTCTAAAATGGGACTGTTTCAGCTCTGGTCATAGCCTTTCAATTAGAGTAGGAAGCATTGTTCCTCTTTGTATTCATAGACAAGGCGGTGGGTTGGCTGCATAATGGAGTTTAATGGAATTGTGTTGGGAAATAGCTTTATGCTCTGCACAGATTTGAAGAGTCATTATGTAATGGATTATAAATCCATGAATCGTAGACCTTAGTTTGAAAATCGTCAAACAGTGCTTGTTCAAAGACACTTTTTTAGCATGATTTATATTGAAATTTTTCAGCCCCCGCCCTTTTCTAAAGTAACAACTTAATTTACAATTAACTTGTGAAAAATCCGGGTCAATAAAGGAGTGGCCTATTTCTTCTAAATGGTCAAAGCAACAGATGTTGCCTTTTCTGGTTAACTTCCTGCACCCTGTCTCCCTGACAGGCTCTGATGTGTTTGTGAACATCAGCTGAACTGTGAGACCTGATTGCAGCAGGCAAATATTTAACAAGATGTTAACAAACCAGAACTCAATCAGGCTCCGTTGAGCATCTGAGGGGAGTCTTAATGAAGTTTTCAACTCCCAGTACTCTGTGGAGAGCTGACAGTAGTGTACCACTGTGTCTTTGTCTGACTGAGACTGATGCTGATGAGGCAGAGTAAGCTACCTTTTTTCCACAGTACTGAGTCAGTGCGGAGTGAGATGCCTAGGCACGTGTGCTGTTTTTTTTTACATTTTATTACTGCTGTGCAGCTAGCGCAGACAGGGCTTGGATACCACGTGAAATAACAGCGTAAACCTGGAATTGCTTGTTTAGAGTAGGAGCTGGACCAAGGCGTAATCAGAAAGGGCACATAAAAACCTGACCCTGTTCATGCTCGTCTGGCCTGCAGCCTCTGCAGTATTGAGCCATGGCACATTAGCAGGAGCTACCAGTAACAGCAGTGTGCCTGTGGCTGTGTAAGACTGAGGTGAATATATCCTCTGAAATGGAGCAGCTTGTTTTTTCCATATTAGCTTTAGAGAGAATAATAAGTGACTTCTGCTGTAGTACTGTAGGTCCTCCTAGGCAAGAGCTAATTTTTTATGATATCAGCCTATAACATGAAAAGCAGGTTATGAGATATTGAATGTTCAGATGTTCAAATTATTAATTGGACTTGCACAATCTCAGCTTCCCTAAAGAAGGAAGTAATTTCTCACCTGTCGACCTGGTCTGCTCGCGTCAAATGGCTGCAGCAGATCACCTAGGTACTGTAGGTGCAGCACTTTAATAGTGGCAGTTGTTTAAGTTTAGTATTTTACTTAGCATTTTAGTATTTTACTTATTTTACTTTAACCTTTTTTCTTTACTTAAAGAACATTTAATTCTTTAAAAAATTCCAAATATATTTGACACTATATGTGGTTTCTCCGTCAATGGTTTTAAGGTGTTAGTTACACACATCTGTGTACAAGATGCTGCACTTAAGTACAGTATTTCAAGACTATGGGGCTACTATAAAAGCATGAAACTTTTTTCGCACAGTGTATTTGCTATGGGTTGTTTAGTAGAACTTGTAGTGGAACTATAAATACACAGTTAAAGCACAGGCAATGAAAAAGATGTGATGTGTTCTCTCCTGTGGCCTAGTTTCAGGGTCAGTATAAATATAATGCCTACTTGTCGTCACAATGCTGCTGTTTACACTCCAGACATGGAGACTCTTTCAAAGTGTAGGGTCTGTGAACAATTTTGCAATCCAGCCTTGACTCCTGGTATTAAATTTTTCCATTTGCTGAAGAGCTTTACCTGTTTTTGGTTATGCTAAATGGTTGTAATAGTTATGGAAATAGTCAAAGCCATTTGCTTCAAATTGTCATTAACAACATACTGAACATGCCAGCACTCTTCTAGGGTTCAAACTGGAAACAAATAGCAGAGAATCTCTGGAATTGTTTAACATTTTTTTGGTTGGTTTTAAGTTAAGAGCATGTCTATTTTTTATTTTATTGATTTTTTCCATTTCAAGGCATAGCAGAACTACCTTTGTTTGAAGGCTTTTAATTTATGTTTGAAGTTTTAAAATAAATTCACGAGTGACAATTATTATCATCATCAGATGCAGTCAGGATCAAAGAGATTAGGGCAAGAATGCTTGATCAGTTAAGCTATTCTTGCTTACTGTACATTGTAACACTGTCACAGCAGAAAGAGTTGTTGTAATACCCTCTAACGTTTCCGTACTTTTTTAAGAATAAAAAGAGAATTTTTTATTTGCCAAGTCAAACATACTTTTTAGAGTTTCAAATGCAATGAGCAGGAGGGCCCATTATACAGTACGGTTGTAACTTGAAGTTCTTTTCTTTCCTTAACCATCACTCAGAGATTGGAGTTTCTTCTACTCTACTGTAAAAGAAGCTACTGTAGAGTTGGCTGCTTGAAATTGTATAGTGCAGGGCCAGTACAGAACAGATTTTAGTACATTTCATTTTAGTGCAGCACATTCTTAAACTCTCAAAAGAATATGTATAGTCTCTACCCTCATCAACTCTGACATTGCAATACAAATACTAATATTTTACACTAAACAAATCACCACAGTTATCATATTATATACAATTAGCATTAAAGTGGGAACTAAACTGTACACCTTTTGAAGAAGTAGTTTGATAAACATTAAGACTTACATGTGCAGTCCAGGGCTAGGGAAAGCCTAAGAATACTAATATGTATAAAATATTTTTTAAATGTTTGCAACGATTATTCCAGTTACTTTGTTCTATCATGACCGTGGGGATAGCATTAAATTGTTCATAGTTGATGCTGTCCATTTACATTTGCTCTTCTTCCTTGGTGCCAAGAGTAAATCAAGCTGGGTTTTTACATGGTTCAGCTGCAGTGGAGCCATTTCTCCACCTTTCCTTACACTGTTGTCCTCCACACAGTACTTTCATGAATCTGTTAGAGACACAAAATGGTTAAAAAGCATAAACAGCAGAGGGAACTGTCCTGCCAAGTCTGGGGTGAATACCTCCATTCAACACAGGCCACTGATTGGGCTGTTGATTAAGCCAGTTGTCATGCAGCTTCCCTCTGGATGCTAGCCCACATTGTCATGCACCCAACAATAGGTCTTCGCTCTGTCTTTCTCACCTCACTGGGCTGGCTCTGTACTTGACAGGCACCACAAGACACAGGCCAGGAAATCTGAGAGGTTCTTTGTTGGAGAGTTTCGTTACAGTGGGCTTGTCTTTGACAGCAGTCGGATGTTTTTGGCAGGAGTCTGCATCATGCAACAGGATGTTTTCTGCTTCTCTGTCCCATTGTGCTGTTACACAACCCCTTGAAAAATAAATGATTGTGTGATAGCCATCTCCCTTTCAGTTAATTATGCAAAATAGTGAGGGTACAAGATATTTTGTTTTTTGACATACGCTTTATAAAGCATACATTACAGTACAGACTCATTAACTGAAATTAGTACAGTTATTGATGTTAATTAAAAGACATAATTCTTCTAAAGGTTGATATAAAATATCGTCACTGTTTTACTATTCTTGTATAATTAATACAAACAGGTGATTTTGTTACAGTGTACCCTTTGAGCTAGCCCCAAGCAGGTCACACTCACAGTTTTATCTGTCTTTCTATCTCATTAATGACATCACTCTGAGCTAATTCTGTCATTGCCGTTATAATCTTGAGTAACATAATCCATCAGGTGGCTTTATCACAAAGCTGGGTGTTATTCAACAGTGACCACTGAAAGGCTCCCTCAGGCTTATCATGGTTAGTAGTTCAAAGATGCCAGACACCATGACTCAGTGGGCAGTACTGTGGTCACTCGCATAATTACTCGTGAAAAACTCAAGATCTGGTTCACAGGAGGATTCCTGGCCTTCAGTTGATTGAGAATGTTTTCATTGAAGGCGCCTTCTTCCTGTCCTGTACTGTAGTGGGGCGCCTGTTCTCTGTTGCTTAGGCAGTTGGCTGGCCTTCGGCCCCTTTGTAGGACATCACTGGCAAGCATCTGAAGCTCACACCATGCGCCTCAGGCTTTCCTGTTTGCTAAACTGCCAGCGCTATAGAGGTTGACAGATACCTCATTGTAAATGGTCAACAGCATGCTGGGTTTCAGCAGGACTCGCTGCCAGACTCTGTTTACAGATTATCAAGTGGAGCAGATGAAAGGAGGCTTCTTCTCTTGATTGTTTGTGCTGTCTGTTAATGGAGCATGAACACTGAAAGTTCAGTAACGCTTATTTCAAGAGGTGCTGTGTGAAACCTGAACTGTAGTTCCACAACTGTTTCAAAGGTCTGTGCACACTGACAAAAACATCTTTCGATGATTTTTACTCCAGTCCCTTTTTCCCCCAAAGCCATGAACTTCCAAAGCCATAAAAGAGAGGGGGATACTCCTTTCTAGTTAGTTCACGTAACAAATAAAAGTATCTTAAATAAGTAACATCTGAATGAAAGAAATAATAAAAAATGTGGAGAAAATCATTCCCTCAAGATGTATGAAGACCCTTGATGAATATAATAAAAAACTCATAGAATGAAGTTATGGATTGGATAATGTTTTGTTTAAAACAATTCTAGAAATGTACTGTGAAGTGTAATGAAAGCCTCAAGATGGTGAATAACAAAAGATAATCAGTAGTAGCATGCGTTATCTTATTTAAGGTCCAACAACCAATGAAACAAGGTTAAGGTTATAACAGTTAATCCAAATGCAACAGTTGGATATCTCCAACACAAACTGGCCTCTTCCGAATGCAAAGTATGAAAATCTGCCATTCAATGTGTCCTCCATAAATGGTCGTGTTGCAAGGAAGAAACCTTTTTTTACGACTATGACAAGTAATAGAATAATATATATCACAACATATGTCTGTGATGTTTTGTATGTTTTGTATGGGTCCTAGGGGACTTGTTAAGATAGTGGGGGATCATGAACTCCAACATGTACCAGGACATTTTGGCCAACAACCTGGTTTTGACTGCCAAGAAGCTCAAGCTTGGCTGAAAATGGGCATTCCAGCATGACAATGATCTGAAGCATACGTCCAAGTTGACACAACTGTGGCTAACTGCACACAAAATTAATGTTCTCAACTGGCCATCCTGATCTCCAGACCTTAATCCAAATGAACATTTGTGGTTCATACTCAAGAAAAGCTATTCACCCATCAAAACCAAACAGTTTGAATGACCCAGAGTGATTCGGCCTGGTGGAATGATCAGAATTCCTCACTCACAAGTGCCAGAACCTCATCAGAACCTCACCACAGGAGATGTCTCAAGTTTAGTACAATCTGTGTCAGGGGTGATTTACAAAACACTAACTACACTGTATAAATACATTTGTTTTTGTGTTTACTGGACTTAATTTGTGACAGATATGGCTTTGCTCTGTGTAAAAGCTATAAAAATTACAATATATTTAGGTTTTTTCAAGAAAAAACATAATTCAGTCAAATACATGTTTTTGTTATATGTTAATTTTTGTTCCAATTTCAACAGGGTATGAATAAATCTGGATTACATTCTGACCTTACGAAATGTCATTGGCAAATCAACATTGCATATCTAAATGGTCTGCCTAAAATATAAAAATGTTGGCATCAATAAATGTTTGTACACTATACATCTGTTCTTTGCCTTTAACCTGTCTATGAATTAAATTATGTCTCTGGGGGAGAAACTAGTATTCTCAGGTATTCTGTAAGAACACCACACCTGACTTCATTTAACAATAATTAAAAAGACCAAAAACATTTAAAATTGGAAGGCACAGGATTTTCAAGATTTCAGATTTCCTTATCCCACTGGCATGGGCGCACACCATTCTCTTAATTGTGAACAGCTGGAGCCAGCATTCAGACAAGCATTAGTGAGAGGTTCAGGCTGAAAAGAGGTCAGGATCAGTTTACCACGGGTGATGTTACTTCAGCAATTTGAGCAACCCACGTGAACCTCATGATCCAGAGAAACAGACAGTCTTATGATTGGGACTGGGGAGGCAGGGGTACATTTTGTCACAGTAATAGTGGATAAGTTGACCATTGTGGCAGCAGGCACAGAGCAGTGGTTGAGAGTGGTTTTCAGGAGAGGGGATTAACGTGTGCCGAGTTACCCAGGCTAGAGTTCTCCTTCAGCGTGTTGGAACAGGAGGTGCACTGCAGAAATTCCTCCACGGTCCTATACACTGCCTCCCCATTCCCACTACAGGGGGCTGTGTTTTGCAGCACTCGAGGGAAGCACAGACCTGTAATTATTTCATCCAGTTCAGTCTGGTTGTTTGGTGGCTTAATTGTTTCACCTGGATTATATACATATAGAACACAGGCTACTTCTGCACAAGCATCATGGGAGATGAAGAGGAAGGCCGGGTCAGGCATTAATTTTGGATAGTCAACCTTCAAAGGGTTTGTGAGTCATGTCTGTATTTTTTCCAATTTGTTTTACTGGTGTTATATGAGACTTAGGTATTTTCTTTTTTTTATTCTGTTGTTTTTGTTCATTTCAAATGGCTTATGCCCCTGATTTCCAGATGTTTTTTTTTTCCCTGTGTGGTGTAGGATTGTCAGAAATGAATGAAGACCAACGCATAACAGCCCTCTCCCTGAGAGAGTCTGTGTGTCTGTTAACAGGCCTCGCCTGAGAACATCAGAAATCTTCAGCAGCTTTTGTTCTCTAGTGCAAAAAAACAGTTTAGTGCCATTTTCTTAATTTAGTTAATTGCCATTTATACATCGTGCTCAACTTTTATTAATACGTTTTTGGAAGTTTCCAAGACTGCTCTCTCCTTCTGCTCAGTTCCTCATAGTGGATATCCCTACTTGGTCTGCTTGGATGACCCAGGCATTCTTGTTTTTGAAAATCATATGTCTCTCAGTCCGCCTGATCCCACTTCTGAGGGGAGGGGGACGCAGTAGCATCAGGCAGCCTGGTAAGTCCAGCATGGGGGAGAGGCTTCACGGAGGCCATGCTTTAGCACCAGGAGTAATAACTAGGTCATTTCACTTCTCTCAGGTTTCGTGGGGCCATTGCATCGGCCTGCCTAGCAAAGAGGGCAGTCTGTCCTCATAGCAGGCAGTGTCAGCTGGAAGCACTAAGGGGTTTAATGCACAAAGAAGATGCCAAATAAGAAGGTGCTTTATTGCGTCAAAGCATTTCTTCAGAGACGGATGCTGTTGCAGCAAATCCTCCTTCTCTCTTTCCCTCCGTGTTCTGATAGCTGGGGTAGGATAGATAGCAGCAGGATCCAGCAAGAAGCAAGAGGATGCTGTGAGACATGAAGGGCAATGAGGAGGGTTATCCTGAGTGTGTTTTCGAGGCAGGGTGTAATGGGCTGTGAAGCAGGCCCATGCGTTTAGAGACACCAGCTCCTCCAGCTGAAGATTGCCCAGATCTGTGAATTTGGTCATGCGTGATGCATTGCTTCCTTCGCTCACAATGAAGTTCTGTGGTATGCTTTCAGAATGATTTTATTTTCCCGGTGAGTGTTTTATCTGCACAGATATTTTGGTCTTATAGGAAATGCTTATTATTGCAGCAACGCCCAGTGGAAGGATGTGTCCTGGAGCCAAGGCCATGCTTTTAGCTTTTTACCACAGCTTCATATTATTTCTCTAGCAAGACACTGATTTGATATTCACATTATGGAACGGTGCTATAAAGGGCCATTAAAAGCATTTGGCTTGACTCGGCTTTTACTGGTACTCATCACTTTGCTGCTTCTGCTAATGAACTATAAATCAATTACCTCTGGTGCCTGCTCCAGGTTCCTTTAATCTGTTCTCTTTTATCCAATTAAAATGTCTGAGGGGGCGGCAGTGTGGATTCAGGCTACAATTAATCCCCCTTTGTCCTCCTTTGCCTCCATGTTCTTCTCTCCCCCCTCATGCAGTATAATCCCCTCAGAATTGTAGATTTTTTTTTTACATGCTACAAGGAGACACATGCGTTTTCAGCACAGAATGTGTTAAATTTGGCAGCAATGACCCTTTCATGATAAACAGTATTAATTATTAAAAATGAAAATGGAAACCAAAGGCAGTTTAAATCATTTTCATTGATAGTAAATGGCTTTTTTTAACTAGTTTTCTTTTCTGTAACTAATGAAAAAAAGGACAATTTTATTATAGCAGAATGTGATGCTTTCGGAAAATAAAAGACGGGAGCCTGGAGAAAATAAAGCAGAATTACTGCTGCAAAATACTGAATTACTGTTGTTGCATTTTTAGTGAGGAGATAAATATAATTTAGCAAAATCAGCTAAACTGTTTTCAGTGATCAGCTGCATTTATTTATTTGGCATGTGTTATTTTTTTCATGGGTTCTGCTGCAGATTGTTTGATAAACTCTGAATAAACCTCATTCCTCTTTCTCGATGCTTCTTACCATGACTGCAGTCTATCTTGCTCATTTTCTACCCTTTTTCTTCTCGTGCTGCTCTCACCTTCCATTCTCCCACTACAAAGCCTTGTCCAATGTCTGTCTTGTATTGTTCTCTATTCACATTGCTCCTCAACCCCAACAGTGTGTTGAAATAGTGGAACCCTACCAGCAGGCGCACATAGAAGCTAAGAGGAGCTGTATTAAAGAACATGAAGAAAGAGGCATTCCTTCTCAGTCTTAAGACGTAACACAAAAGACTGTTGGAGTCTTGAACTAGTTAACCAGCTATGCTTGCTGTTAGTTACTAGCAATCAAACACACTAGTTGGCCCTGAATGACCATCTCTCATTTGTAAGCCTTTTATGTTATTACTTTTTCACATTTTCTTTTTACTTTCAAAACATATGTATATCCTGTATAAATATTCCGGTGTTGTTCCTCACTCTCTCTGGCTCGTTGTCTCTCTCTGTCCACAGGTCAGAACCCTCTCCGAGAGGCATTCTCCATGTCCTGCATCGCCAATGGCAGCTCCTCCAGTCGCAAGCCCAGTCACAGCTCCTCTGTGTCCGTGGCCAGGAAAGAAACGCTCTCCTCCGCTGCTAAAAGGTACAGGCTGTTCATTGAGTGTCCCACGCCATCACACAGCACCCTGTTCTGCCTCCCACACTTGAGAATCTGATCACCGCTCAAGTGGAGAGTGATTAGAAGGCTTTGAATTTTAGTGACTATTCTTTTTTTTCATTGGTTTTATTTTTTTGTGATATTTAGAACTTGACCAAACTTACTTTAATGAATTTACAGTACAGAGACCAGTTTTAATTATATCACATATATGTGTTACTTTGCCACCATTTCAGGCAGAGCTTTCTGAGGAAAATCTGGTGACAGTGCTTAAGATGTGGCACTCTTCCACACATGTAAACTTTACAGAAACCTTTCTTCTATAGTATGTCACATGTTTATGTAGTATGTCACATGTTTTTCAAGATTCGTGTTTATTCATTGGAATATTGAGACAATCCAAAAAATACAGGAAAGGTTTAAAAAGTTGCTTTCACAAATGGCTAGCTTTCAGCTGAAAATTCCTTCAATTATTTCCATGGCTTTGGCTATTCTAAAACTTCTCTTGTTACTTACCTGAAATGTAATATGTTTGGTGCTCAATATCTCAACAATTCTGCAGTTGTGCATTTAGGGTCTGTTGAATATCACCAAGTTTTAGATTAATTTCACACATTGTAGGTGGCCTGGACCAGCTGCCTTATATCACATTTATTGGAATGGAAATTACATGAAAAGCACAGTACTGGGCCTTAATAAATAGCACAATTCTCAAAATTTCATGAATCTCAAAATTCTCAAATAGTTGATTGTGTTTAAACTGTTTTGCCTACACGGTTTAAGAAGTGACATGAATAATCAGGACTCTGGCTTTTAATTGTTTGTGACCACCTTCCCCTTTAAATCAACTTTACTCAGGTGCACCTCTTAGAGTTTCATGCTATCAGGTCCATTACTGGCAAGATGGATCTTCACAATTACTTGTCTCTAACAAACCTCCACAGATTTTACAGCACAGTTGAACATTTGTAAAGCCTTCCTACAAAATAAACATTTGGCTTTCAGAATGTGGAGTCATCTGTTCTGATAAATGACTCTTGGAAGCTGCTGTTTACACAGAGCTTATTTTTTTAAATGTTGCATAAGCGATGATTGGAAAGCTGTATTTCTAAATCCATTTCATTGTCCGCTTGTGTGCTTTATGCCATCTGAATGTAAGGAAAAGAAACCGCAAATGCATTCATTAAAGCTGAAAGTTGAAGTAGCAGAGGAGGTGGAGGTGAATTAGGGAGGAGAATAGATGACAGGATATGTCAAACTGTAAAAGAGACAGAGGCTTTAACCCTTAGGATTTGAATTCTGTCAAGTAATCTTTTTCCCATTGAAACCTGGTTCCAAAAGCTGAATTTCTGTGAATCAGAGGTAGGTATTTTTCAAGTGGTCATTAACACAGCCTGAATGTAGGTGTAGGATCTGTGGAATGTTCACAGCATCTGAAAATAAATGGGGAACAATTAAGACTGCCAGCCTGTGCTGTCCAACCAAGCAACATCACCATCCAGTCTGCCCTCTCCCCCCCCATCCTCCTCCAATTCAAAGGTTCCTGAAGGTCTCAGGAACCAGCCGGTCTGAAACAGGAACTTCTGAAACAGGTTGGTTCGGGGGTTGTCTGCTGTTTCTCAGCAGCTCTTGATGGGCCTACAGGTGTCTGCCTTTGGTCTTTGTTTTTTTCCTTTTGATCTTTTTTTTTACTTGGAGGGAGGGGTCCTGGACCCCAGTTTGACACCTTGTTGTTTTGCAGCGGTACAGAGAAAAAGAAGGACAAGCCACTGATGGAGGGCATAAAGGAGAAGGAGGAATCGCAGGCCAGTGAGAAAGCACCGGCCAGCCCCTGCGGCCAGCCTGCGCTGCCCAACCAAGCGCCATCACCAACCAGTCACCCCTCTTCCCCCCATCCTTCCCAAACGCAAAGGCACACCCAAGAAAACAAGAGCTCGGCTCCCATCAAAAGGTTCCTCAAGCTATCAGGACTGTGCCAGCCCATGTCAAGGGGAAAGGGGCTGTAATGCTTCAGGAGGAGATCCTTCACCACCCGCCTCCCCCTATGCTCCATTGAATGCACTTCACTCTGTGATCTTTAGGCTTCAGATCCATTGGCTTCATTTCTAACAAAAGCAAACCAAAAAGAAGGTCATGATAGGTAGATCCTAACCAATGAAGCTCCGTGATGACCACCCTCTGGCAGAGTGATTTTGAAGCTTGCAATGAGTTTCATTTATTCATTACTCATCATAACCTCTTGCTTTCATGCAGTTTTAAACAGTGACTGCATGACTCCACACAAAGAGACATCTAATCCCATGTGGGAGGTTCTGATGAAAGGAGCTCCTGATTAACATGTTTGGGTAGTAAAGTTTTCTGACTAGGCTATTATTAAAATATCAAGCGGTGATCGACGGCTCCATTGCTCCACATGCACTGCACAGATTTCATCTCCCATCAGCTGCGGTTGCCAGATATAAATTCCCTTGCAGATGCACACATAAGACTTAGCATGCACACCATTAAAGGTAATCTAAAGCATGAAAGAATTCCAGCAGGGTGAATACCGATTCTACGTTATCCACAATGTAGATGATTTTTAATTGAAAACAGATGCATGCGTTTTTGCTTGGTAGAGAGACATTAAAGGTATTTCTGGTACCTATTTTATCACAGTAGGATTCATTTTGCAAACCACCTGTGAGCATTAGTGAGCAATTTAGAAATTCTGAGCATTTCGAATGCTTTTTAGGATTATTAAAAATGCACTTTCATTCCTCTGCAGAGCTGCTCTATATTAGTTGGCAGATTATTAGTTTATCTGTCACATGTGCCAAACATGACAGGGATCCGGCACATTGAACTATATTCAGTGTATTCAATATGCCATCCAAATCAGGATTAATCCCAGAACCCAAGAGCTGCGGTAAGAGGAAGCAGCGGTTAGCACCATGCCAATGTGCCACCCTCCTTCTAGAATAAATCTGAACCACTCCTGTTATATCTTCACTAATGCCTTAAGAGGATGAACTTGCCAGATTATTTAGAATTCCTAGAAATGTGTCAGATAATGATGACTACGATGGCTAAAATCCAGAATAAGGTTCATAGCCATAGTTAAGCATCAGTTTTCCTGCTTCATTTCCAGCAAATTTTTCACATCTGTGCCATGTGATACACAGTGCCTTGTCATCTCTTGTCATCAGCATATGCTATTTAGTCATTTCACTCCAGCATCTACACCTCACACTGTCTTTACAGTCACTGAAGTGCTCTTGCCCTTTTTGCATGAGGTTCACAGGATTGCAAAACTGCAGCGAGTCATCAGCATTGCTGACATCACCTCCTCATTCCACAGTGCGTTCCAGAAAGGCCCATTACATCATCCCCGCTCAGTATTCAATACTAGGCTTCACACTGCCACCACTCAGAGCAGACCTGGGCCAGTGTTGGCCTGTAATCATTTCAGCTCCCGGCACCAGGACGGTGGGTCTGCTTCTGTCTTTCAATCACAAGCTTGTCTTTGAAGAGTAAGCATCTGAGAGTATTTCAATGAGAGTGCTCTTTCTTATGCTTCCTCTGATGGAAAGTGAAAAAAAATCATCTTTATGCCACTTTCACACACATTGCACAGGACTCTCAGTAGCACAAATAATTATTCATATTTTCACCTCATTCATCATTTTAAACCAGCTGCCACTTCCCACTGACTCTCCCAGTCCCCATTCTGAAGCATTACAGCCTGAACCCTGGAAGTACAGTTTCTTTGCTGGAAATAACCTGTTTTGGCTTTGTGGTCACTGTGGTCTGGATCAGTTCTTTCCATTCCTGTCTGCGCCATCCTTCCAGTGTCTTTCCATACTGCCACAGTCTCTTTATGCAGGCAAGACTTAAATTTGATTACAAGTCTGTGCTCCTGTGTGTTCAGAGTGTTTAGAGTTTTGTTTTTGCAAATTGGACCTTCTCATACAGAACAGCTGTGGGATCCTTTGCTATGAAAAGTGATCTGCATATGAGAAGAAAAACTAGTTTATTTTTCTTTTCACATGCACATAGTAGCCCTTGGTACTGTAGTACAGGGAGTTGCAGACAAGTTGTACATTAAGGACCATGTTCTCTGTGAAAACATTTAAGCATTTAAGTTGGATTATATGATTTTCCAACAGTAATATTAAAATGCTTATTTCATGATAGTAATTGTTGCTAAAGGTTGACCTCTCAAAGACAAACAAGAGCAAGTCAATCCTATTGGTTTCCTCCTAAAATCCAACAGATTATGTATTGGGTGTGGAGATCGCAGGAGACACCACAGGTAGGCTTTTCAGAACAGGGATATTAAGAAAGGAAAGGTAACTCATATTAATGAGTTGACATATATTAACATATATATGTTCCAGAATTAATACATACAGACTATCCTCATTAAAAATACTGAAATCTGCAGGGATGTGTATGCCTTTGTTTTGGAAATGGAAGATTGACGGTAAAGAGTTTAAGATTATGGAAAGCAGGAAAATCAGAATGCGGTGTCTTCTGGGGTTTTCTGAATTGCTTTAGTAAATGACAGGCTGTAATTAAGCATAGACCAAAACTCAACTTACAGCGCTATCTGTATGTATAGACTTTCCTCATGTGGAAACCAAGATAAGAAGTTTTAAATCAAAAACACAGCAAACGTGAAATAGACAGTTAAAATTTAGCAGAGCTAAGTACCACTTGCACCTTTCACACTCCAGAATGGACAATTGAAAATGCAGTTGCTTCCTGTATTATATCAATTTAAAAAATGTTCTGTCTGTCCCAAAATCCTAATGGGTGATCAGAGAGCTGATAAAATCAAGCTAAGAAGCACATTCATTTTTGTTATGGAAATATAAGCTGGAAGATGAATGGGCAAGTGCCAGTCTGTTGGTATCTGCATCCACCTTTTTCAAAATGTTATTTTTTTTGCTGTGATAGCATGCAAAGAGGAATAAATCACAATACCAAGGTATCTGAAGTGTTTGATCAACTGTGATGAAGGTAGACTGAATTTTCTCCATTGCAAATTTTAACAGCAGTAAAGCAGATTTACATTTACAGTACATTTCATTTACAAATCTTTGACCGATGAGTCAGAGATGAAAAAATAGCATAATGTGTCATCACGATTGAGACCTGGTGAAGCTTCTTAATGTACAGTATGACGTTCTTACAGTATAATGCAGTACTTAGGCCTGAATTGCATTTTTATTTTAATCTTAAAAATAAGGCATTTAGCATTAAAGTTAATGCACTGTAACAACAACTGTGTTTACGGAAGCCTAGCTATTTATGTGCCCACTGCTGTAAAGTTCTGTGAAGTCAGGAGGCCACAAAAGAGAAATGATCCAGACCACAGTGCATTCTACTTGCTATTAACTCTCTTCTTCAGAGCCTTGTTTGAGAAGTGCCTGCATGAGGGTTCTTTCTCACTTATTCTCTGTTTTTTCATCGTTTTGATGCTTTGATGCTTCAGCCTGCGTTCTTCTGAGGCCTGGGGGCCTGTGTCGTTGGTGGCCCCAGTTGACTAACCTGTGGCTGGGGGGGTATGTGCTTCCCCCTCTCCAGTGTGTGCATGGAGGTTCCCCTTCTGTGGGATTCCGTTCTTAACCATTTCGTCCCTGCGCAGTTCAGAGCTTGTAAACGGAAAGGCTCTCGTGTCCTGTGACTCAACTCTGGTTTGTTCAGGATCGGGTCTGGATGAGAGGAGTGCCATGACTCTTGCTGCTCTGGAATGCCTGGCAAAGAGCAGTAACTGCAGTAAGCCTTTTAAGACATCTAAACATGTGTCTATAGAGACTTCTGTTAAACTGAATCGAGAAACACCGAACTCTCAACTGGAGATAACATTACAAAAGTCCAGGCATCAACAACAGTAAAGTAGCAGAACCTTGGCATTCCCCTAGAAAGAAAACCCGAGCTCTGTCCTGCCTCCAGTTTTCTCTTTCAGTCCCTTTCCGGTTCTCTGTCTCCCAAGCGATACTTCTTCTCCACTCTGTGTCTGTGGAAATGGAGAGTGATGAGTCCTCTTTGTCTGTCTCTTACTCTTTCTCCCTGGCATCAATGCACGAGCAGGGGTCACAGTGTGAAGAGGGCACCTGGGATTGAGCGTTCTCAGAGCAGCACCTGGGAGACGTCAGAAGACAGCCGCAATAAGCTGGTGAAGGCTGCCTCCACCTCCAAACTGCTGTCCAAAGTGGTGAAGAATGCGGAGAAGTGAGTGAACCCCATTAATTTATTTGCATTTATTGAAGAAAAACTTCAAGAGATTAAGGTTCTTTTCTGAAGGGAAACCCTGAGGATGAGAGCCATTAACTTTACAAAAGGACAGATTTTCTTCTCTTTTTGAATTTTACCCTGACCTTAAGGTTAGTGTTTTCACTAGTTGTTGACTGTGAAAGTTAACTTAATTCTGTAAAAGAAAAAATCTACAATCAAGGTGTGAGAAATCAAAGACCCGTACCAAAGTATAATTATTAATATAAAATATGTTTCTTAATTAGTTATGTCATTGCCCTACATTGTCAAAAGAAAGACAAGAAAAATGCAATCTTTAGCAAATTTTGGTGTCCATTCATGCACACATGTCACAAGAGATTGGGTTTTATTAAAGGAATATGTGGGTGACCTTCATGAAAATTAACTTTTTGCTGAGATCAGAAGTAAATAGATTGATCTATTTCAGATATTTATACATCCCTTTTCTAGCCACTTTTTGCAATTCAGTGTCATGGGGGAGCCGGAGCCTATCTCTGCAAGTAACAAGCTCAAGGCAGGGTACACCCTGGATGGGACACCAGTCCATTGCAGGGAACACACAGACACATAAACACATACACATTTAAACCAAGCCAATTAACCTACCAGCATGTCTCGGGACTGTGGGAGGAAAGCGGAGCACCCAGAGGAAACCTACGCATACACAGGTAGACCATACAAACTCTACACAGATAGTACTCCAGGCCTGGAATTGAACCCAGGGCCCCAACTCTGTGGTGCTAATCCTATACTTCTGACACATCCATGCACTCTGAAACATATGTGGGTACAGTTACTGTATAGAGCTCCAGAAATGTTTTCAACATTTGTTTCAACTTAAAAGAGAACTTTTAAGAAAATGGCAAAGCAAGATTTCACAATTTGGAAGCATTTTTGGTCCTTTGATTTTGGAGTTAAATGTGCATGCTCTTTCATCATCCCACCCAGCCTGTGACAGTTTAATTATGTTGACAGTTTGATGAGCTGGACACATGCCTGTTTTTATTGTGGTCAAGGCGTGTCACAACTTGTTTCCTGTCTCCAGGACTGACTAGAACTGAGATCCAGGTGTGCTGTATTCTGGGCTGCAGACTCGTTAAATCTTATGTTGTTTACAGTTGTAGGGTATTTGGTTGTGTCATGTATACTTATTATTTTTTCAGATTCTGAAGTACTTAAGATGTCGACATTTCAGAACCCTTAGGCTGCAGTAATTTTCCTGTGTGCTAAAAAATTAAGCTTTTATTTAAACATCTGATGAATTGCCCTTTGGTAAAAGCTTTCCAGAGTGACAGCTGTTGATAGGAACAGGCAGTAATTCCCAGATGAACACACTGAGAACCAGTCTATGTGTTTGGACATCTTAAGAAAGGGATAGAACAGATGGCAGGCCACGTCTTTAATCAGAGCTTGCTTTTATTCCTGTACACTAAATTAATATACTGTATTCCTGTCAATATGACATTTGAATAATCCCTAAGTGTAAATCTCTACAATCTGGATTTGCATCTTATTCTGTACGTGAGAAATTTTCACTTCTGTTACCCCTGAGGGTCTGCTGAAGCAAAGGAAAACTTTGTTTCATCTATCCCACTCCCAACTAGGTTTAAAATCAACATTCTCTCAATGTGGATTTGCGTTGTCAACACTAAAATCCCAGTTAATCTGCATTTCAGTTTTTAGGATTTCGTAAATTATATTATTGTTGTTTGTAATCATTATAGTCTTCAGATTCATTTTGTGCTTGAATTGGGGGCCTTTTATGAGAGGAGAATCTTGAAGAGGGTTTCGCTAGCCAAAAACTAATAATGGTTATATGTACATAAAAAGTATGGCAGAATCTATTCTTAAAAAGATCCAGTTTGCTTCCATGGTCTGTTTGCTTCACATAGTTTAAAACAGTAAATTGAGTGACCAAAATGTATTCCTCAGCTCTGACGCATTTTTTTTCTAACAGACCGAGCATGATATAGGAGTAGCAACACGCATGTAATGTATTTCTCAGACCTGTGAGGCCCAGTGCTGCAATAAAACAGAAAAAAAGATTTCGGGCTTGCTCTCCCAAAAAAAACACTTAATCTCTTCAAATTAGTCTGCTCATAGCTGAAACAGGCTGGACTGGGGTTGTGGATTGACAAGTCCTGCAATACGTTCTCTATGAGCATTTTGTTTTGAAACGGAGGAAATCAGTAAATCATCAGTATAGTGATTAAACTTTGGCTGGAGTCCAGAGATCCTAATCACAGATAATGCACGGAGTTGTCAGCAGAATTTCTCAACAGAGGCAAGGGATTTCAGACTGCAGAGTTCTCAATAGCTCTCTGTCTTGTCCACTCAGTGAAAAAGAGTTAACCCTTTCCTACCTTGAAGTGTGATCTTACTAAGAGGTTACAAGGCACAAAACCTGCTGGACCCCTTTCCCTTCCCCCCTTGCATTTCCCTCTCTTTTCTGCTCTGTCCCCCTGTTCTAGACATAATTCATTCACCACCCTTGAATTGCAGACATTCCCTACATTTTTCTTTGTCATTTATGGCAAAGCCCTTATTTAAGTTAAATATTCAGTATATTCCTGTGCCACGGTTTTACATTTTGTTTTTGTTTCATGTCCCCTCCAGGCACAAAGAGCCAGTTATCAGCCAAGGTAAGACAAACTAAAGCCACTGAAGTGTTAGTGAATTGTGTGTGTTCTGGTCACTGTCAGAAAATTATTTTTTGTATTTTTATTTTGCCCTTTTTGCATTTGGGATTGGAATTTATCGTACAGGCAATTTTACTCTTGCTTTTATATTATCATAAATTATTAATATTTGATGAGAGCAATGGCAGACGTCCTCTCCTTGAGGGAAAAGTCATTAATCTGACCATTCTGGTCTGTGCACATGCCAGGCTCGGGCTTCTGCTGCAAGACCAAGAGTTTTTGATTAACCAGAAAGAACAGGATAACATTTTTGTTGAGCTTTCTTTAAGCCAGTGAAATCCCCAGCCCTTGTATCAATCCGATTGTTTTGAGTGTTTCGAGAGTCTTATTAATGTTTCAGCTTAAATTTTTCTTAATAGTCTTACTATATTGATTCTATATTTTCTGAAGCTACCTGTGATTTCATACAGATGGCTGCTTACTAAGACTCTCAGCACTTTCATTAAAAAAAACCCTTTCACCACTAAGTCCACATTCTCCGCCAGTATTTTGTCTCTTATTTTGGTTTTGTATTTTTTTTTTTGTTCTCTGTTTTTGTTTGAGTGATTTTCTTTCTGTCTTGTAACCAGCAAAAATGTCCACCCGAGAGAGAAACAGCCAAGGTAAGCCCCCTGAACTGTCAGCGGAGTGACCTCTAGCTGTTCGGCCGGTCACTTTCTTTCTCTCTCGCGCTGTATCTCTTTCACTCTGGGCTGAGCTTTACAGTGTAAAGGTGTTGCAGGGTTCATGTTTCAGCCTCGACAGAGAGAGAAAAGGATTCAGGCCAGATTACCCGGCCCTCACTGTGTTCCCCCGAGATGAATCTGGACGCTTACATTACTGACTCACAGCTTTAAACTACCCCCAAACCGCACTCACACAAGCCCAAACATTTCAAAAATGTGCTCTAAAGCTTAAAAAATAGAACTGCCAATTTGCTGGAGTATATAAGGAATCTGCAAGTCTTATCACTTATTATCGTCAGTAAATGTCATTCAGTATCTTAACATTATGAGCCCGGTGTTTCAGAAAAAAAATGAATGTTATCTGAAAACCTGCAAAAACAATTGTCTAGGTGATTTTTTAAGTTCTGAAGGTTCTAAACATTCTTGTTGTAAAAATCATCTGAAACATTAAAAATTCATTACAAAGCGCTTACATTTGTGTTAATTGTACTAATCGGTTGTGCTAATCATGCTGGATTATTCTTTAATATAAAAGGTGTGAAGGGAACATTACAGCTGACTTTTTATATATTTTTCTTACATCACACTAAAAGAACTTTGTGATTCTGTATACCTTCTCACTGTATTCCAAATGGAGCGCAGTGAGATTTTCAGGGACGATATTCTATACAGGATTGAGTGGAATGTCCTGTGCTTCTGGGGTAGCCTATCATTGCTCTTAATCTTGTGAAAAACATCCCTCCTCCGTCTCGCAGAGAGCCAGTATAAATAAGGGCCAGAGATGGAAAAGTGTGATCCTATTAGCTGTTAGCAGGGAACAGGACCTTTGCACCACAAAAGCTATATTTTCCACATTAGATTTGTCAACAGAAAGATAAAAATGCCTCCCAGTTCCTTTTGATTTTTTAATCAAAATTGAAAATAAACTAACAGAAGCAACAGGCTGTCACTTGGGTGGAGTTCTTGTTATCTCTAAATTTCAAGAATCAGGAGTCCGTACACAACTTCCATCATACTGTATTTGAGGCTGCTTTGTACTTCCTTGGAAAGTGGTTAATCATAAATGTAGTCTGTTTGGGATCTTTGAAACTGTATGCGTTCTCTGATCTCGAACCCTGCAACAAACTGCATGTCGGGCCTGGGCTCCTACTGTGGTACTTCAGCTGGGGCATCAAGGGTTCCTGCACTGTGCTGAAAATAAACTAACTGTATTACAATGCTGAATTTCACCTCCTTAACTTTCACTGACTGACCAGAGATGTTCTGCTGGGTCCTCTGGCCCCATCTCTTTTCTATATTTACTGTTATAGGGGGAAATGCTGTAGTCCAAAATAGTGATTTCAGTGTGAAGTAAGAAATATAGTAACAAGTATAGTCATTTAATTAGACTGTTAGTGTGCAGCTGGAAGTAGTGTAATTGGACCAGTAGGAGGCACCTGCAATTCAGAACCAGAACCCCAGTATGGCAGTAGGGCATAGTGTGCCATAGGAATGACCATTCAGATAATTACCATTCATGTAATCAGGATCTGGATTTTAATATGTACTGTAGTACAATTTGTTAAAGTAGGGGTTCTTTCTTGTCTAAACCTTTCCTCTCAGTTTAATTGTGATCTTTACTGCTGTATAGTAAGAACCCCAGGTGAATTCTGCACATTAATGAAGGATACAGTGAGGCCCCTCCTATATACAGTGTAGTTTTGGAATCCTGCAAAGTGAAAAGCACTTTATAAAATGGAATAATTAATTTGGCCTCTTTGCTATCCATTGGAGATTCATTTACCCTTCTCCAGTGTTTTAACACACAGTGCAAAGAAACAATATAAAGTTCCTTTTGGTAGACAGCTAAGGTAGCTATCTGAGGTTCTTATCATAATATGTCATAATGTATATGACATCATCAAGGCTTTTGATTTAATTATGAAAAGAGTCTGGATATATACAGCTGTGTGATAAGTGCCTCTCACTCCAGTTCCCATTTTGGTAAAGAACGAAAGAGAATAATTTTTAGTCTGTGGCCAGTTGGGTTTGGATGTTAGACAAGTCAAATAAATTGTAATGATCCCAGTTATTGAAACCGTACCTTCCTGACATTTCAAGTTCTTCTGCTACTCACCCTGTTTATTTGGTAACTCAGTTTAAATTCTATCTTGCTTTATCTCTGTTTTGCACGAGCTCTTTGTGTTTTGTTTTACTTTGTTTTTGTGTATGTGTTAGTGTGGGGTACTTGATGTCAGTGTGAATAATTTCATAACATAACTCACAGCTACACTGCAGCATCAAGCAGAGAATCTCTCTCATATCTGCACGTTCATGAAGATCAGTGTCCCCTTCATTTTCAATGTTGGTTGCACAAATTATTATGCTTTTACTGCAAAGAAAAAAATGTATGTACTAAGGCAGTTTTAAAAAATATTTCTTGAGACTTCATGATTCTTAAGCAGTTTCATAGAAGAATATTATTTTGCAGTGTTTCTTCACTAAATGTAAGTGTCAATTTCTCACTTTCACTCTGTAAATTAAGAATGGTAGATTTTCTCTACTAACTATCCATGATATTACTAATTAAAAAAACTAAAGTATTTCACAAACTTTAGTGCCTAAGTAGATTCAGCTGTCTGTTAAAATGGAAAATTCAGCATAGTGAAGCTAACCAGTAGAAATGACAAATAACCTGTTTTATTTCTTGAAATGTTTATCTTCCTCCTTAAGAACATTACATATTACAAACAAGAGGATACCATTCAGTCTGTGTAGGTTGCTAATAGCTAATTGATCAGATGATCCATTTCCCATTTCCTAAAAGAAGTAAAGGTATCAGCAGCATGGCTGTGAGGTTTGTTCCTGACTTTCACAATAAAGTGAAAAAGATTTGCCGCCTGTTCTGTTTGTGCCCTCTGGTTTCTGCTGCACAGTTCTTGAACTCCTCATGTACTAATGTTCTTGATACAATTAATTATTATTAAAACAAATAACGACAGCGGATATTAAAAAACTGTTGTGTGACTTGATGATCTTGCCTGGGGGAATGAGGCGTGTGAGTTTGTGCCAGCAACCCTGTGCGACACACCCCAGCCTAATTACAGGGGAGGAAAGCTAAGAGGATAATATTGGCTGGTACTTTGCCTTTGTTAAGTCCAAACAAAGAAGAAGAATGTTTACTGCCTGATGGGAAAAGGTGTAGATTGCTTTTCTGGAGGACTCTACTGTATGTTCTAGGATTACATTTTTCAAACTTAAATATTTCCTCTAATTAGAGGAATAAATCTAATTTCTTTAAGCCTTAGTACTACCTTACCTTTAATTACGTTAGAATTACCTACATTCTCCATGTTCTTCGATATTCTATGGTGTTAAGATCCCATCTCTGGTGTAATTACTCTGATTCTGAATCTGTCTCTGTTTATACAGTATGTAATTAATGATCTAACCAGATATAGGAAGTTATCTGCTTTTGTACAGTGAAGGGATAAAAGTCTATCCCCCCACCAAGACTGGTTTGGTTATGAGGGATTCCATATCCCTTCCCTAAAGCTGTTCTTCTCCATCATCAACTACGGTTTTCTCCATTCTCCCTCCCCCAACAGAAGGAGACTACATCAAGATGTTCATGCGGGGACGGCCCATCACAATGTTCATTCCATCAGACGTGGAGAACTACGATGACATCAGGACAGAGCTGCCACCCGAGAAACTCAAGCTGGAATGGGTGTATCCTTTCACCTTGCCCGCTTTAGCCTCCATGTCTCTCTGCCTTCCCATCTGTTTGTTTGTTTTTTCTCTTTTTATTCAAGGACAGCAATCTGGTCGCAAAGAGCTACTTTCCCTTGTGACCAGATTCTTGTCCTTGAATGAAGCCATGTTTTGCCGGTGACCTACCTCATGCCTGCTTCATTCCCTTTGACGTCTCTTTCTCAACCTTACCTAGGGCTGTCTCTGTCTCCTGTGCTTTCTAACTCAGTTATTACCTGTCTCCCTTCCTCCTGCCAGAATGTCCTACCTCTCTTCCCTGAGCTTCAGTCTATCTTTCCTTCCAGCCTACAACTTCCTAGTTGCTGCTCTTTAACCTTCCTGTGCAGGTATGGGTACCGAGGACGGGACTGCAGGGCCAACGTGTACCTTCTGCCCACTGGGGAGATAGTGTATTTCATTGCTTCAGTCGTGGTGCTGTTCAATTATGAGGAACGGACACAGCGGCACTACCTGGGTCACACAGACTGCGTCAAATGGTGGGTTTCCAAACTCAGGGGCAGACTGACGTCGCGTAAAGAAACAACACATAGAGTACCAAGCTGCACATCGTCAGGATAGCATATGCCTGCTCTGGGCCTGTAATAATGTGTGGTGTTGTGTTACGTGTCCTGGGTTCTCCTGGGTAAAAATAGATAAGGCTTTATGGAGGAGATGAAGTTTTGAACTAAAATGCAAATGCAAAAAACTTGGAAAAAATGCAAATTGCTTGGGGTTGATTGCTTTCTTGAATATTGTTAATATTGTTTCAGAATAATTGCTAAAGCTCATAAATTGGTAGATAAAAATAATTTGCTGAAAATCTACCTTTTTTTCCTTTTTCAATCTTTAATTTCATACACTGCAATTCAACCAGCAACTGTTCCCACCGGAAGTTATGTTGAATTGATTACTAGTGTAAGAATTGCCTGACCTTGTTACAAGACATACCATAGGTTGTTGACTAACGTTGAACAAGTAAAGCTCTACTTTTTTTGCAATGCAGTTGTAAAGCTTCTGTGAGCTCAAGATAATCTAGTTCACTCACTCAGCTTGCTGTGGCATTTTTCAGTGTGTTTGTGGTGAATAAGCAAAAACACAGTGTCATGTTGAACAACTGCATTGCAGTTTGCTGATAGCTCTGAGTGTTCAATAGTTTAGTATAGTCCTGTGTGTGTAAACTAGAATGTAGTTAGAGGTATAATTAATTTTCCAGGCAGTGAACTGGGGGATCCTTTGTTAATGTTTTTTTTTTGTCCTTTTTCCTCACAGCCTTGCAGTTCACCCTGACAAAATCAGAATTGCGACAGGACAGATTGCTGGGGTTGACAAAGATGGAAGGGTGAGACATTCTGCATCTTAAATGTCCTTTTATACTGTATGAATGACACCATAAGGCAGGTGGGCCAAAATCTATAGTTTGCTCTGATTTTGTAGCTGAATTGCTCACCTAGTAAAAGAGCACTGTAGTCCACACATCACCAGTTTTACCTATGGGTTGGCACAGAATTGATAATATGTTTCTGGGCTTGAAGATTGATTTGGGTGACAGAGGAGTGGCTATATAATACAGTGTAATGTATGTTAGCTGTCCCAGTATTATTCCTCCAAATTCAAAATTGTTTTTTTCTTTTAAATCAAGCAATTGGTATTTGTGGTCATGAGATTAATGTGAATGACAAGTACAATATAATACATGTTTAATTTTGGATAATTCCATGCATACACTTAATAATAGTAGAACAAAAATATGCTTTGTGTTCAACCCAATGATCAGAGGTGTACACCTTCACCTTAGAAGATTTCAGAGTGTGAAAGTGTTGGTTACATATCCCCTTGATTCACCAGCTACAAAGTACGTGCGTTACACATGCATATCTTGGAGGCCAAGAGTGTTTATTCAGCAGCATAATGATAGCCAGGCTAGACTTATCTTACAATATGTTGTTGGACCATCTCCATATTATTCATCTGCCAGTTGACCTGAAACATTTATCCTCTTAAAGTGTTGTTAGCCTTCATATTAAAAAGATAGGAGATTTACAACATGTGTTTGATGTTTGCATGGGAGTACCAAAGGACTAACAAATGGATGCATAGATGTAAAAAATAAACAGCTACTAATGCACACTCAAATGATTCACCCTACTTATGGCCAACCCTGTCTTTATTATTAAGGGATTCCTTAATAAAGGCGTCTTGGATTATCCTAACATTACTATTACAGTCTATTACCGGAGATTTGTTGAGTATTCTAAAAGGTCATTTTTTTCATCTTTAGGGGCAGTATGGCCTTGCATGTGGAAGCAATGCTTGTGCATTGTTTATCATCCTACATGTTCATTTATTCCAGCCCTTAGTGTGTAATCTAGTCCATGAAGTACATAATGGAGATAGATCGGAGGTTAACCGAGTCTGATTTAGTAAATTTATGAGTGCTGCGCGCGAAGAGCCTTCTCATGCACTAAAATAATAGCAGGTGTTGTGTGTTCTGTGCCAATAATGGGAGTCCTCCTCCTGCCCGATTTCGCCTCTGCAGCCGCTGCAGCCTCACGTGCGTGTCTGGGACTCGGTCAGCCTGTCCACGTTGCAGGTCATTGGCCTGGGCACCTTCGAGAGGGGGGTGGGCTCCCTCGCCTTCTCCAAAGCCGTAAGTCACAGGATCGACAGTTCCTTCATCCCTCTGCTTCTTCAGTACTTGGGCAGCCACTTCTTTTTTTCCCGACTGTTCACCAAAAAGCAGACTGATCCAGAGTCAGTATAGCCAAATTATATACTTGTATACCCCTTGATACACACGATTTACACACGTCTTTTGTTGAATCAAAATTGAATCAACGCCCCTCTCAAATAACAGACTTGTGATATTGAAGTGCCTGTTTGTTTGGATATGGGTGTCAGTAGTTAGATTTTAGGTATTGACACAGCTGTTCTGAAGCATGTAAAAGTGATGACCAATAAATCCATATCACAAGCCTTACAATGCTGACTGAAACACATTATCCCAGGGAAATCCTCATCTGTGTACTGTACAGGCAGGCAAGACTAAGGGAACTAATCCTAGGATTTTTAGTCTTCTCACACATCTGTATGGTGATGCCTTACAAGCTGCTCAAAGATTAACCCTGTGGATCAGGTTGAACCTGTTTATATGTCAGCAATTACCAGACCGAACCAATGCTTACAGTGTTGAGAGAGCATAGAAAAAAAGTGGAACAGTAGTTTTTTTTTTATTTAGGTAAAATTAGGTAAAATCTGTTTCCTAATGAAATTTTAAAACACTATATCGTTAGAAACTTTTTTTTCCACTGTTCCTTAGAAATCATTTGAATTTGTTTCTGCTCAAGTGGAACTGAAAACAGTGACTCATTCCTGAAACCAGAAATACCTGTCACTCACTTGTCAGTTAAACTTAGTCCTAATTTTCATTTTCTGTTACAGTGCGTTACATTGCTAAAGACTCAGGCTGTTTTTCTGTATCCACACAGTAATAAGAGGCTAGTGTCTGTTGGAGTTGCCCCTTGCTTCTGCCTGTAGTTAAGCGTGTTTCATGATTACTAAATGCCTCACAGGCACTAAGGTGTCCTGAGGTGCATTTCGAAGTCATGGTACTCAGCACAGTTCTTTCTTTTGGCAACTGAAAAATCCTCATCAAAACAATAAAAGTGACTACATAAGCAGAAATAAGAGAATGTGAGCATGCGGGGAAGCAATTAACAATGAGGGAGAACATTACAGAAGTGTTGGGGGCGCAGGTAGGTATAGAAGGAGGAGTAGAGCAAGTTAGTGGGGAAAGGGAAGACTGAGACAGTGCCAGTCTTGGCCTGTCTAAAATCTCATATTCCTTTGTATAGAGCTCAGGATAGCTGCCCATCAGGTGGCTCTCTGCAAGACTTGCTGAAACCCAAGAATCTGTTGCTCTGCATGTGCTGAGAGATGTGCTTGTGTAAAAAAGACTGTCAGCTCTCACTGAGAGAAGATACTGCTGAAATATGCAAGGAGCCGTTCGGCTCACAGCTCCCATAATCGTAAAGTTCAAGCTATGAAGGCCACTGGCCTTCTCTTCTTTCTGCCCTCCGGCCCACCTGTCAAAGGGGGATTCTAGTAGTTATGAAAGCATTTGGTGCAGCAATATACTGTGCCATATCAGTAATAAGAGCCTTGGTTTCAAAGCAGCTGGGGGTCTTCATGAACACATTGTGGTGCCCACCCTTTCTGTTGTGAGTGTAATCACTGGCGTGATTGGCTTGGTTTTTCACAATTCTTGGAGCTGAAGATGAATGCACTTGTGCAAAATCTAAATGATTGCTATGCAGTACAAGCTTGATATTGTGAAAAAAAAAACACCCTATATCTATAAAACTACCCCCTCTAGCATTTAACATCCTACATGATACCATTTTTGTTTTCCTAGAAATACTATGCATTGAAGATCATTATTTGCTCATTGATCAAAATTCTGGATGAACTTGGAGTGCTGCCTTCTTCTGTGTGGTTCAACAGTTCTGTTGCGCTGGCAATCAAAGTTGAGCATTTAGTTTGCCAGCAGGGCCATATTCTTTGGCAAAAGCATGAGAGAGGACCTGAAGGTTTGCCGCAAGGGTTAGGCCTGGCAGAATCGTCCTGCTGACATGTACTTTCACCTCAGGACTCTGGAACTCACCTGTGTGTGATTGATGATTCCAATGAGCACATGCTGACAGTCTGGGACTGGCAGAAGAAATCCAAGATAGCCGAAATCAAGGTAAGACAACCAGCCGACACAATTCCTGTTCCACAGAAAGTATTGGTTTTTAGCATGCAAAGCTTTACTGTGTGCAACACTGCAAACATCTACTTCAGTATATTCAGCACCTCTCTTGCTTTGGTGTGTATAATCTATTAACCTGCCTCACTTTTTGCTTACAGTATGTCCATGTTGGATATCTGGCCCTTGCTGTCTCTGTTATCTCCTTGCCTGAATGTACAGTAATATGTCCCCTTCACAGCTTCTTTGTTCTGTCTGAGTGTGTGTTTGTATTATCTCTTGTCTCTCCTATTATGCTGTTGTTGGAATATTTTGCCCTGCCTGACCTGACTTGTCCTGTTTGGCCCTTCAGACCACAAACGAGGTGGTGTTGGCAGTGGAGTTTCACCCAACAGATGCCAACACCATTGTCACCTGCGGGAAGTCCCACATCTTCTTCTGGACCTGGAACGGCAATTCCTTGGCACGCAAGCAGGGCATCTTTGGGGTGAGGAAGCCTGTGGCAGCTCAGACCAGACTTCGTACTTATACATATATGTTATTGTGTGAGTCTTGGTTACCCTAGTGCACCAAAATATGGAGTCATTCCATCAGCAGCAAATACAAATCACTGTCACTGTTCTGAATGTCCTTTTTTTCATTCGTATGTTTGCAATGTGGCAGAGCATTTATAGCTTTTGATAACTTATGCTAGTTATAGCTGGGCTCTGTTGCTCTGGTGAGTTTGTTATTTCCAAGCCCCTGTATTTCCTTCTTCATCTTCGCCAGAAATACGAGAAGCCCAAGTTTGTGCAATGCGTGGCCTTTCTCAATAACGGGGACATCCTGACAGGCGACTCGGGGGGCATCATGCTGATCTGGAGCCGAAGCATGGTGGAACCTGCACCGGGGAAAGGGCCTAAAGGTAACGAAAACAGATAAGGACGTCAGTCCATGAGCTTAGTGGTGTCCATAGGACAGTATACTGTGACAATCAAAAATCTGTACAAATATGTCTGTGATCACTCCATCCAGGGCATCCTCGGCTATGGAAGAGATCTTTAATTTCAGTACCTTTGTCAACAGCCTTGGTTAGAATACATTTAATAACGAATAGCTTCAGGGTAAAGCTTGGCTAGGGCTTTTGTAATTATCACCCCACTCTCGCGGGTCTTCTTCTTGTGAACAGATGGGATTCACTTCGCCACTCCTGTGGGTATGAAAATGGTCATCCTGGGGCACCCAAGTGGCACACATACACTTGCAGCTGAAATTTGAGTTTTAGGGCCAAGAGGGTGCACATGACACATGTCTACCTGACATGTGGATCTTCCAGCTGGTCTTCCATCTGCCCATGTGGGCACAGCTGTAATTGCCAGGAAGTGGAGCCTTGAATCACTGGCGTAATAATTGGAGAATCTGGTTTTTAACACACCAGTGATTTCAATAGTGATTTAACAATCACTTTGTAAGCAGGGATTTTCATTTGATTTTCATTGTGGACCTAAAGGTATACCACACTTCCTTAAAACAGAAAATAACATTATATATTTCAATCTTTCCATTATCCTAGTTTTCCAGTTTATAGGATCTTGTAACCTGAAGCAAACCGTCCCAGTTAAACTTGAATGCTGCTCACATTTACAGCACTGTAGCACAGAGTATGATAGGTGGAATGTGGAAGCTGGTGATAATGCAAAAAGACAGTGGAACTAAAACAACCATGTCTCTTCCAGACAACAAATAATTAATTACAAAAATTACTGTAATTATCAATTTGGCAAAACAAATTTAGGAATTACATGGGCTACATGAAAATAGATCATACTAAAGCCAAATGAAGAGCAAGCTATCATTTGAACTCTATTATATAATTTTAATTGCCCAGTCTGATCCTTAGTGCAGGCTGTAATAAATTCAGTGGTTAATTAAAATTATCTAGACTGCTTTAAGCAACCCTGGAAGGGATAACACTTTCCTTCGCTTACAGGTCAGAACGGGATCTTACGTAGTTATCTGGATAGATAACTAGGGCAGAACTTGATGACTGTAATTAAAATCGTCATTTGTTTCTTGAGTGTGAGGTGTGCGATACTTGAGGAAACAGTGAAGAATATGCTCTAAATAACACCACTGAGATTCATTTTGCCTAATTGCTAATTTGTCAGAAAGCATTGACTTGAAAAATCCCTAGAAGTACAATAAACACAAACATGGGAGATATTGAGAGTGTTTTGTTTTAAAGTGCAATAAAGCCTAAGTTTTTGCGTTGGCGGAATGCAAACTGGAATCGTCTCAGCCTGGAGGTAAAGACTCATCTTGAAAATAATTGTTTTCTTTGGCATGTAGGAGAACAAGATTTACAGTTCAGGGTACGTTGCCAGCAAATATATAAATTAATTTTATATAGAGAGAGATTTGTTTTAATTTTATGATTCAATCTAAGTGCTTATTTGTTGAGTAAGCGCATTCCAACTTCAGAGTAAGGGCTTCCAACATCAAAACCCACATATACTTTTTTGTTTCCCCGCAGATATTCAACTATATATTTATAGCTGCTTTTTGCTTTAGGTTAGCTTTAATAAATTGATCATCCAAACCATGCACCACCCTACTTTATAGTGCATATAGGCATTCAGATGTAGCATGGCCCTCTCTTAATGTAGTTCTTTGTAGCGGCAACTGAGACATTTTATCCATCATTGACATTTTCCTAGGACGGCAAATGCTAATGAAAAAGGGATTTTTCTATGGTTACTTGGCAATCCAGATTTAATAATGCCATAAATATGTATTCCTGAATCTTGCTCTAGGATTTTTTTTTATTTAATTTTTACGATAAATCTCTGTCCCTTGCTGGTGAGGGACAGTTTGGTTTTCTAACCGGAGACCCAGCAAAATTATGAATAGTCAGTGGCTTCCTCTCTGGAAAACCCACCAGAGGCATATTTGCTAGCGGTTATGAAAGACCATAGTCAGGACTCCTTATTACCTGTGTGTCATCTTACATTTTGATTATCTGGAAGGACAAGAAGTATGCAGGGCTAGCTAAAAACCTTCAATTCATCCCTCATAATCTGTAAAGGCTCTATAGTCACAACCTACCTGTAACCTACCAGAGCAGGCTGTGTCCATTCGGTCAATGCAGATATTCAGCAGTGCAGGTGGGCTGGGATTGCTCCACCACAATATATACTGCAGATCCAAGCCTGCCTGTACAGGATGCTGAGTGTTTAGTTTGAGTAGTCTCCCCCTCCCACCCTGAACCCTGAGTCTGGCTAGAAGCCTGTCATTTCAGTCTCTCAGGGATTGAACAGCAGTGCCAGCTTTGTTTAAAGTAACCCTACACTCTTCCAGGTTTGTAGAGATTAATTATGCACGTGGAGTACAGCTGATTTCTAACCTTTCTTTATTTTTCTCTGATCAGAAACAAAAGAAAGGCAAAAGCAAAACCTCAAGTCGCTGCAGCGCTCTGTTACAGTAGAGGCTAGAGTGAGCCCATTCCCTGCCATTTGTTCCTTGTCCTCCTGGAATCTCTCTTCTGTGTTGAGAACAGATGACGTGTAACAAGTGCTCAGGCACTGTGGGGATAGTTTTCAGAAATGCTGAACAGAGATGGGGATTAGGGCTGCCTTAATTTAAAATAGTCCCAGGGTTAGTGCACTTTTTGATGAGAAGAACAAAAAATACAAAGAACAACAAATGCAGCAAATGTATTTGGATATCTTTCCTCTTTTATATGAGGTACAGTGGCTCTGTTCACACTGATTTTGATAGAAGCTGAATGTGTTTGTTGTCTTCCCCTTTTAAAGGGTGGTAGGAGTCCAAGTACTGAGTGATTGCAGATCTGGGAGGGTGGGGGTAGAAGGGAAACACCAGCCATATTATTGCTTTGCAACTGTGATTCTGCATTCAGTTAAGAATATGGAGTGGTGGCCTCACTGTCTGGGCCTCTGGTTGATGTGAAGAATTGTGCAGTTTTCTGCAGTGCACAGACCAGACAGAGCCTATGCAATCAGAGTGATCCACTGCCATGGCCTTCTTTGCTGCTGAAAGCCCTTTGTACTCTCAGTACTGCTGTCAGCCTGCAGGAGTTCTGTTCTGTCAGGCTGCTGCTGCTTTAAAAATAAGACAACCCTCCCAATCTGGGTTTAATTCCCAACATAAAATACATGACATGAAGTGTGCGTGGTATTTAATTCCTCGAATCTGTGTTCAATGTTAGATTCTAACAAAGCCCCGATTTCCCCTCAGTGGGTTTTTCATTTCACGTGCTTCCCTCTTCTGGAAAAAGTCAAGCGTCTGTTTTTCTTTTTTGGTGTTTGACCGGCAGGTGTGTATCAGATCAGCCGGCAAATTAAAGCCCACGATGGCAGCGTCTTCACTCTTTGCCAGATGAGGAATGGCACTCTGCTCACAGGAGGTGGCAAGGACCACAAAGTCATCCTCTGGGATCACGATCTACACCCTGAGAGAGACATAGAGGTAGGTCTGACGGAGAGCACCACCATTTGATCAGGGGCGGGTACCTTGGACCCTGTGGCATTTTGCTAGTAGAGTAATATACAGTAATCCACATCTAGTACCTCCATTATCCCTTACTATAGCAACGAGCTATGGGTTCTTCCAACTCATTTGTGTCTTCCAAATGATCTGGTGACATGACCAGATTTGAATGTATCCAAATTCCCCTTTTCTCTTTTCACTCTTCTTCAGTGTATCTCCCTTTCTGCAGACAAGGTTGTTTTGTGACTTGACTCCTGTCACCACTTTTCTTCTGCCCCTGCAGGTCCCTGACCAATACGGAACCATTCGAGCAGTGGCTGAAGGCAAGGGGGAACAATTTTTGGTGGGAACGTCACGCAATTTTATTCTCAGAGGGACATTTAATGATGGCTTCCAGGTGGAGGTGCAGGTGAGTTCAACAACCTGTCATCACCAGTCATTGCCCTCCTGGGTGGTTTTAAGTAAAAGATTCTCAAGGACAGCTTTATACATGAGGGATTCAGAGTCAGAGGTCTGAAAAGCTAAAGACATTAGTAAAATGTGAAATTACTCCTGTGTTGTTTCTAATGAAAATGAACAGCAGTGACAAATCCAATTCCAAGGTATGAAGTATATGTACTGTATGACACAAATGTTTCGATGAGGCTCTTCAGTGAACCTTCCTGTAAATAAGTATTGAGGTAATTTTTCAGGAAGAGCAGAGACCTGAAGGGCAGAGCAGTGTTCATGAGCAGAATAATGATTGCAACAAACTGTTCCACCAAAATATTTTAAAAATTGGCTTCTTTTTAAAATGTACAATTTAAAAGTTTGTACAAGTTGGAAGCAATTTCCTATTAATCACAAAACTCTTAGCACAAAAACTTTAAGGCAATCCCAGAGGTATCTACTGTTGGTGTTCTCATTGGTTAGTTGATCGTGTACTGTATAATTTATTTTCTAAAGAAATGCAGATGATTTTCAGGGTATGAAACTAAATGGTGTTGCATAATGGGGTAATTTTCCAGAGTATTCAAGTTGAAATAAACAAATGCCAGCATACTGTAATTCCTCCTACCAGCTAACAGTAGCCAAGTTGGCCTTTTCTCGTGTATACTGTTAGAGGCTCATTGAGGAATCACATTTTAAAGGAATTAAATGATGGTGGCCTGTTCAAGTACTGTATGTCTGAGCTGTGTGGAGTATCTATTTTTACTGCCCTATATATACAGTACCTTGTGCTTGTGGCAGTACTGCCTTTACTCTGAATAACTTTTGCTGCAATCTAATATGCCAGTGCCCACCTTCTCTATGCTAGCTGTAGTTTGGATCTTACCTTTCAAGTAGTGTGCCAGAAGGAAAGACCAGGTTTTCTTTAAAATATGCTGCGATTCACAGATGCATCTGTAATAGTCTAATGCAGATCAAGAATAAGTTATTTTTCAGTGCTAGCCTTGCCGCATTATTAAATGGCTTCTGTCCAGCATTCTGATAAACATTGATTTATTGAAGAAAAAAGTCTTGAAGCTCTTGTCTGTAGGGCAGTTGTAAATTAATCTTCATGAAACATCTGTTCTGGGTAATACTGAAACTGGGTAAATAAAAAAATGTATATTTAAATCATTGTTCCTTTAATCCCCAACATTCTCCTGAGAGTCATATATTGTGTATCTTTCCAATGATAGCTGGGTTGGATTTATAACATGTTTTGCTCTAATCCCTCATCTGCAGGGCCATACGGATGAGCTGTGGGGGCTGGCATCACACCCTTTCAAAGACCTCTTTCTGTCCTGCGCCCAGGACCGGCAGGTCTGCCTCTGGAACTCTGTGGACCACACCCTTGAATGGACCAGGCTTCTGGATGTAAGGACCTCCCACAGCTGCTGGCAGATAACAGATAACTGCTAACTGTAACTGCAACAATAACAGATCACACAGCTGATAACAGATGACAGATACTGTAACTATCATTTTCAGGCTCTGAAACTAAACAGCGTTATATAATGAGGTTATTTTTCAGTGAATTCAAGTTTAAATAAACTTGAAGCTTATTGAAGTTCATGTTAACGGAGTCCAATGTGACTGATGTTTTGTCAGAATTGGTGGTTAATGACCTTTTAATGACCATCAGGCCTTCATTCACCTTGTGCAATAATTGATGACAATGATAATGTCTTAATTAGTGACTGTAGATGTGTAGGGGTTACACATAAAATTCCCAAAGGTTGTTGCCATTAAGATTTCTCTCACTTTGTTGCTCTCTACCTCTCCCTATCTAAAGGAACCAGGACACTGTGCAGATTTCCACCCCAGTGGTGCCGTTGTGGCCATTGGAACACACTCGGGAAAGTACGTCTGGAATATCATTCACTCCCCAGCCTGGCCTGCTACTGCACCGATACTGGGCAGTGGTGTTAAAGCTCCCACTGTATTTGTGGCATTTCTTTATTTGCTGTTTAAACCTGTTGGATCAACTGTACTAGTTGGTCATCTGAGTTTAAGGTCACAAAACGTCAGTGCCGCCTTCCTGTCAGTAGATCAGTAGACTGCAGGCTCTTTAAAGTCAATTGTGGGAAACAGCTGATGCAGCCATACATAAAGGTGCCTTCTTTAGTTTAACAAGGTTTTGAAGTCTAGCTCACACGGTAAAATGTGCTCAAGCTTAGTTTCTGTAGTCACTTTCAGGTGATAGATTCTACAACTGTATTTTCAGATTGATCTTTTCGAGTTTTAAAGTTGATCTTTCTAATGCAGAGCTAAGATGTTTATTCCAATAATAAAATAGAAGTTTAGAATTTTTCACTTTTTTAGATTTGGAAGAATTTTGTGATATTTAATGTCTTAGTTCATGGCTTTGTGTTTTCACATCAACCACACAGCACATCAAACAAAGTTTTGAGAAAGGAGTATAAAGGCTAAAGTACTGTTGCTAGGTAGTACTTTTACGACATGAGTAACACCCCCAGGAGTCTTGGACTTGTAGAATTCCTCTGAAACCAGGACTGAGCAGCACAACCCCCCCCCCCCCCCCCCCTTGATGTTTCAGGTGGTACGTTCTGGATGCGGAGTCCAGAGACCTTGTTGCGATCCACACTGATGGCAACGAACAGCTGTCTCTTATGCGCTACTCCGTAGGTAGGCTGATCATTGCATCTTTCTTGCCCATATTAAACCAGTACCTCTGCCCAGCAGCAGATGATCTGGAAATATACCAGTTACAGAATTACTTTATAGGCCCACAGCGGGTTATCACATGCAAATGTTAGCTGCTCTTCTTCAGCAACTGGCCAACTATCTCCGAACACAATAGATTGCCCAATTTACATAGAGTACAACTGACTTCACATAAACAGTTGCATGCGGCCTCAGTGAGCATTGTGTACATATTTTATTAAGTGGGTGTTGCCTGGAATAATTTCCTCTGTGTGTTTGCAGTGTTATCCTTTTATTCATGGTTGAAGAGTGCTTTAGTGATGTCATGGGTGCTTGTGCTACAATGAAGTGCCATACAATGACAGTACAGTTTTATTATTCAAGTACTCTACAATGTACTGCAGCAGTTAATTTTTTGTCAATCTGATGGACGTTTGGCATTAATGCACATCCCATGCCCCTCTTTGTCTTTCAAAGAAACCCGTTAAAATTTGATACTTCAATGAAAACAGAAGTCATTATCACACTATACTTTTTAGAATATAAATCTAAGGGAGATTTTTTACATCTGTAGTACTATCACTAATGAATATCAAGCTTGTACTACAGAAGTGATTATTCTGACACAATTTATGTTATTGCTCACTCGTTAAATCAACACTTTACAGAAATACTGAAGGAGCATGCGGCATCATTAACCCTAATGGGGAAGTGGAGAGTGTTATTATTTGCTTTCGTAAAAGACAATTTTCCAATTTCCAATTTCTTGGACTCTTCCCATCTGTAACACTGTGGAGAAAAAGAACAGTCTCTTTTCATGCATAAAAGAAAATAGATTGTGTTGTTTTCTTCGCTCTGGCTTCCAATGCGGTCAGCTGGAATGAGACTATAACGACTGTGATATTAACTAACATGTCAGTAAATTGTACAACAGTTTTTTATAGTTCATCTGTGGTGCAGTAGTTGCCGATAATATGGAGAAGCCGATTGAAAATGATGGGCCTGGCCCTGTGAAATGTGGAGACAGCAATGGGTGTTACTGGGTCTGCCCTGGCTCCGGCCCCAGCCAGTAACATTTCATGCTTGTTAAGAAAACAAACCCCAGGAATATGGCTCGACCTCTTAATCCTGCCTTGGAACAAACTTGCCAAAGGATTCCAGATATAATTGCCAGTTTAATTAATCGGGAGCAGATGTCTTGCGTTATCTGTTGGCAGTGGAGCTGTTAAGATGGCAATATATTGTTCCACGTTTAAGACTTCATGGTTTCTTTATTAAACTGGAAATTCTGTCAGTCCACAGCAGACACCGTAATACTGTCTGCTATTAATGAAAACCGAGTAGCCCAAAGGTAGTAAAATAAGAGCAGGGAGTACTGATGGATTACATCGGCTTGATACTTGAATCCCTCATGTGAAGCCTTTTTCAGCTGTATATCTGCATAAATGGTCAAAGTATCTCAAACCTTTTGCTGCTATTCCCTTCCAAAGTTGTCTCAAAACTATGAAAAATATGTTATACACATCAACACCTCATTTTATCTGCAAAGTGAGGTGAATTACTGTGTTCTTGCATTCCTGCGGTTCACAGCCATGTTAGAGCTGGAGAGTGTTCCTGCAGAATTTAAAATTAGAGCAATATTATAAAAGAATTGGAATTAGCTCTGATAACATCACACTTTCTCACCTCAGTTTGTTTCCTCTGCAGATGGAACCCTGCTGGCAGTGGGATCACATGACAACTTCATTTACCTCTATACAGTCTCGGAGAAAGGCCGGAAGTACAGCAGATACGGAAAGTGCACTGTGAGTGATGGGGCACCACTCTTTTGGGTCATCATTATGATATAGATTCACAGTCCGGAATCTCCAAATGTAGTTTTCTCTCTTGGCACATTGCTACAAACTCTATGTCAAGAGCTTGTAGAACACAGCTTTACAGTCTATGACACCTCTGAGTGGTAAAGTAATTCTCTTGTCCGTCTGTAGAGAAGGATATAATCTTGATCCCTTAATATAATGGCTTTTGTTAAATAATGAAAATTGTTAACTATCTGGCATATTGATGAATGCTAAAGTTATTCTTCAACCGTGTGTACAGGTTGTACAGTATGTGCTGTAGAAGGATGTATATTTGTCTGGGAAATGGAAGGAACATGGTTTACTTTGGGATGAATATGAAGGCGCTTGAATCTGAGTGGCTATTGCCCTCTCTTCTCTGGACATTCAGATGAGCTCCAGTGCTGGGAATGTCAGAGCAGTGGTCTACTGTCCACCTTGCTGTCCCCCAGGCTGAACATTCGATGCATTGTCACCAAACTGCTTCCTCTATACTGTGGTAGAACAGTGACAATTTTTGTACTAATTGAGGAAATGTACACTTACATATGATATATACAGGTACTTCATTTATTGAATGTAAATGGTTATACAGTTGGGCAGAACCGTGGTGCAGTAGTTAACATTCCTTGTCTGGGAATCCTGTGAGGAAATTGCATGTTCTCCCAATGTTTGCATTGCTTTCCTCCTGATGCTCTGGTATCTTCCCACAGTCTGAAGATTTACTGGTAGGTTAATTGGCTTCTGGGAAAATTGCACCTCGTGCAAGTGTGTGTGTATTTGTGGTGTCCCATCCAGGGTGTATCCTGCCCTGTGCCAGTTGCTTGCCAGCTCACCCATAACCCTGTTTTGAATAAAGAGGTTAGAAAATGGATGGATGGATGGATGGATTATACAGTTAAATAAATGTAGATAGTTATATATAGTTTTCAATCTTTTTCAGGGTACATTTGCTGTAGTTATAGATTTTATCACACATTTACTACAAAGGATTATTTTACTTTGGAAAACACCTTTCTGGTGTGTCAAAGAAAGACTTCTTTGTGCTCAGATATTGAAGAAAGTTGAAAAGTATAAAACATTAAGATTAAAATGCGTTAAAACAAAGTCAGATAAAAACTGAGATAAGGCTCTGCCTAAAAGTTTTCAAATTGTCTGAATCAGAAAATTGTTAAAATAGTTTTCCATTGAATATGCTGCTTGGCTATTATTAAGAGAAATTGTGGCTTTTTTATGTTATATTATCTTGAGGAATGGCAAACTTTTGGGCTCTTGGGTTTAGAGAGGAATTTTTTTTATTTGTTCTGTCGTCTGTTTCAAAAGTCTTTTTTAATGAAAAGGGGTTTTCTTGCAGTATACTGTATGAGGAACCTGGTCAGCTGATCTAGTCTAACTACTGATTCCAGTCATTGAAGATCTTAGAATGTAATTTGAAAAGCAGTTAAGACAGTTTAGACTATTAAAAATAGTTTTACAAGCCAGCAAGAGAAACAATAAAACACATAAATAGTTTTTATTATGGCTAATATTTTCAGACAACATCTTTTATGAAAAATAGTGGGAATGCTGGCTGTACTTTTTCTAATAGCGGTCTATAGATTTTCTTTATAGCTCCTGTACAGTAGGTTCAGTTGTCATATTTAATCTAAAATGAGAGATCACAATGGTTTTACATCCTTTCAAGATTGAATCACCAGTTGTACTTTAGCCCAGCTTGCTGTTAGAAACCTTGAACCTGTATGCTGCAATGAGGACAGTGCTCACCCTTCTCCCAAGCACTCACAGTTGAGCTATTCACCATTTTATGCGACTCCCAAAGTAGATGATCAGAAAGCAACATTTAGAGGAACCGTAGAGCTCCTACAGGCAGCACTTCAAACTCAGATGTGACTGGTAAGTGGTAGGCCTTACTCTAAGTCAGGGATACCCTAGCTAACTCAAACCCATCTACCTCCAGAGGCATTTGAAGAATAATCACACCCTGGGGTGTAACTGTTTGAGAGGCTAGTGTGGACTCATCCTTTGCAAATTGAGACTCTTTACTGATTGAGCCTCTGAAGTTGTTGTTTTTTTTTATTGGCTAATTGTGTAGCAATGCCAAAAGCTAAAGAAGAATGAGGTATACCTTATGGTTTTCTGTTTTTTAAATGAAATCTATAGTTCAAGGATTTAGAATCAGATGTATATGGATAAAATAGATGCATTTCCATGATGCATTATATTTACAAATAGACATGCACAGTGTTTTAGGGGTCAGATGGTGAGGTTTTTCAAAAGCATTCTGTTCTTTGCTCCCCACCACCAGGATAATTGCCACCCATTAGAATAACCGCGAAGGCATTCTTCAAATTCAGCTCTTGAGGTGTAAAACTGTGATGGTAACCTTTTATGTATTTATGTGCATTAGACTGAAACAGCTTTTTGCCAAATGCTTTTTGTTTGCTTCTCAAGGAATGTCCAACAGCTGCAAAATGTCTGGCAAAATTTAATAAGGGCTTGGCAGGAGGTCACAGACATTTTTGTGTGTATATGTTTTGGCCAGGAGCCGGCAGACTCCAAGGAAATTAAGAAGTGCCAAGAGATACACATACTGATTCCCTTTCTTAACCCTGCACCGGGTGAGGATCAAGAGTCTGTGAGATGTACCTGAGGGAGCAGGGTCGAAAAATACATTAGCAAATGTTTGTCTGCGTAGGTAAAAATCTGGTAGCGGTAATTCATACTAAAGCAGCTCAGACACATTTTACTTCTAAAGAAAATGTGTAATTGACCACATTTGGGTGAACCCTTTGATTTTGGCTCAAGAACAAGTTGCGGGGAGCTATACATTTTTGTTCACAGGACTATTCTCACTTGCCTGTCTAATTGCTACATTCTCGCGGTCTTACAATACATCCTTTTAGTAGATAATATTAATCAGTTAACTGTTGCAGATGTTGTAACAGACCAACAGAAGATACATTTCTCTTTTTTCTTCCTCTCCAGGGACATTCCAGCTACATCACACATCTTGACTGGTCTCCCGATAACAAGTTCATCATGTCCAACTCGGGCGACTACGAAATCCTTTACTGTGAGTAAATCCAGCTGAAGAAACCAGGCCCATCGGCTGGATGTTTAGCACAAAGCGAGGCTGAAGTGTTCTGTGTTTTGTGCCTTGCTTACAAGCTGTGGCAGTGCTCAGAAGCTACTGGGCTGGCTGTCTCCTCAGTGCGTGTGCTCTGGCATATTGTATCCTCTGTCAGGTTTGTATTTGACACACATGGGCATGGTCTCTGCTCATAGTCTTGCCCAACTGCACGGGATACATAGTTTATATGCTTCTCGTTTTGAATTTATAGGTGACAGCATGAGGTAATGGCCATGCCTTTAATACCTCTGGTGCAGCACTCACCCACTCTTAGTACCTGAAGCCATTTCACACTCCCCTTTCTCCGGTGTTATTTGTTTTTCCAACTCCTTGAATCAACATTGTCTCCTGGTAAGGGAAAAGCTTTTCCAGGTCTGCACTGGATCGTTTCCAACAGGATCAGAAAATCTCCCTTCCCTAATGAGCTGAATCAGTAATTGAAACTCTGTGACTGTTTGGACTCCGCTTAAGTGGGATAGATCTACATTCTAACCCTGAAACATTTTGCTGATGTACTATCACAGAGGTTCCTTACTATGTCTGCTGGGCCTTCAAAAACTTAAATTCAAAACATAATTTATTCAACACATATATCATCATCACTGCATTTCTTTTGGTAATTGGTAATTTGGTAATTTTTCTTCCTGTGAATGAAAGTCCCTCTCCTCTCACCCCTCTGATGAAATCTGTGGGAAATAAGAGATTTTTAAAACCTTACTGCTGAAGAGCCACCTGCTGTGCATCTCAGTGGTAGACTCTAGTTGTTGGCTTGGGAGTTAGGTTAACAGTTTATACTGTACTTCTGGGAATGGCATGGTTTTTCATCATCCCCAGGATTTGTAGTAAACCAGATGTCTTTGTTTCAGGAAAATATTATTTTCTCTTTGGGCCTACGTACCAGTAAATAACTTACATGTAATGATTTTATTGGTCTTCATCTATCCTCATGCATGAATTTTGAGTCCAGTGCATATTAGTCCAGGGCATACGGTATGTAATACAGGTCTGAATGATGAGTTCCACAAATCTAGAAATAACCTTTTTTTGTCTCATTCAGAATTTAACTAATTAGGTCACTTGAGAACAAATTGACCTCCTGTTCCTGTTCTCCTGTGCCTTTTTCTCCCTCAGGGGACATTCCAGGTGGCTGCAAACTGATCCGGAATCGCTCAGAGTGCAAGGACATTGACTGGGCCACCTACACCTGCGTACTGGGCTTCCACGTGTTTGGTGAGCATCACCGTTCGCTCTTAGGCTTTTTTTGTGCTCTCTTCACTTTGCCTTTGATTTCTCTTTATTGTTTTTCTTTTTGATCTTCACTTGTTCCATTGCTTTTTCCCCTTTCACTTCTCCTTTTGTTTACTTCTTTTGTTTTTTCTTTACTTTGTTCCTTTTCTTCAGAGCGTCACTGTTTTTCTTTCCCATTCGAACTGCTGACCTATACAACATGAGCACATTCGGCAGAGTGCAGATAGAGGAGAGTAGGCAGATAATGGTGGTGATTTTCTCTGTTGTTGCTGCTGGTTCTTACACATTGAACTGTGGTTTTCAGACATATCTTGGCTGGTACATCAGATGGAATTGGTTGCGCCAGTCAGTCTGAGGTTCGCTACAGTGTTGAGGCCCCTAGCTCTGGGATATAAAATCCTCTAAGGAAATGTTTTGGGTTTTTTTCCTCCCTCTTCCTCTCCCTCACCCTTAATCTCTAAAGCATGTCATCAGGTATTTGTCTGACACTGGAGAATGACTATTTTCAAACAAGAAATAAAATAAATCCCAGTAAATAGGACCAGACTGATTGACTTTTCGCTTTATGAGGCTGGAAAAACAGTTAACTCTTGACTGCCAGATTCCATACACTAGGCCAAGAAAAGGCTTCAGAAAACCTATTCCTAATGTATAATTCTGAAGCAGTCAGCAGGGAGACTGAAACAGTAAAGATGCTTAATATGAAAATGTGCACCTCTAGACAGTTAATCAGACAAATAAGACACTTCTGAAAGTGATTTTTGACAGCAACGCCCCAGTATTGATGAGCACATTACTGCTTTTGCATCCATATACCCAGTATTTATTCCCTGGTATCATCAGAATAATTATTTTTGGTCTTTGGGGCTCAACCTTCACTTGAAGATAACCTTGGCCTTTACTGGCAGGGACATGAGAGAGCCCCTCTATAAATGTTTTACTGTGTTGTCTGGAACAGTTCCCTTTGTAAAAGACAGCACCCACTACTGATAGCACAGAGAGAAAATGTTCAGACCGAAGATATTAGGAAGCACCTTAGGACCAGTGGACACCCCAGGGCTCTATCCTAGTGAGAAGACTGTCAAGCATGAGCACTTCCCTGCCCAGTGCAGTAAGGTGTCCTACTGACTGAAATTTAATAAGCACCTGCTTCCATGCTAGAAAAACTGTGAAATGTTCTGGAGTAAAAAAAAAGCAAAATTAAAATACTTGTGATATTCAGTCACCTGGTACAAATTAGTTAGAAATGTGATTATCTTGTTAAAATTATTAGGCGATGAGAATGCATGTTATTTTAATTGCTTTACTGAAGGTAACAGCAGCTGTTTGAAGTAATGCACACATTTTGGATAAATGATGCTCGTAAATAAAAGACACTACTCAGAGATCTTAGATATTTCTTAATATTTTTCGCATTGTTTTCTTGTGGGTAGCTTATAGGACCATCTTAAATGCAGCTCCTGGTATGTGGCAGTCTGCTATATATATTACAAATGAGTCAAGGTCATTGCTTGGAACTAAATAACATGGTTCCTACTGTTGAATCCAGCCTCTCTTCATCCTGAAGCAGAATTGCCTCTGCCAGTACATACAGTATTCAGTATTACTAAGACAAGTGAATAATAAACCACATTGCTGTGGTAGGTGGTGCTCTTACCTCTGGACTTTTAGACTAATTTTCTAAAAGCTGTTCAGGGGACACTGAGCTGTAAGAAGGACTACTCTTTGAATGGAATGTTAAACTGAGTTCCTGCCTGCTTTTTCTGTAAAGATACCATGGAAAGATTCAAAAGTGCATGGGTGTTAGCACTGTTATCTTGGGTCAATTCCACTCTAATAATTATAATAATAATTGCTTGCACTTATAGTATATACAGCATACAATATATAGAGCTTTTCTGGACACTCCACTCAAAGCGCTTTACAGGTAATGGGGACTCCCCTCCAACACCACCAATGTGCAGCATTCACCTGGATGATGCGACGGCAGCCATAGTGCGCCAGAACGCTCACCACACATCAGCTATCAGTGGGGAGGATAGCAGAGTAATGAAGCCAATTCATAGATGGGGATTATTAGGAGGCCATGATTGATAAGGGCCAATGGGAAATTTGGTCAGGATGCCGGGGTTACACCCCTACTCTTTTCGAGAAACGTCCTAAGATTTTTAATGACCACAGAGAGTCAGGACCTCGGTTTTACGTCTCACCCGAAGGACGGTGCCTGTTTATAGTATAGTGTCCCCATCACTATACTGGGGCATTAGGACCCACATGGACCGCAGGGTGAGCACCCCCTGATGGCCCCATTAACACCTCTTCCAGCAGCAACCTTAGTTTTTCCCAGGAGGTCTCCCATCCAGGTACTGACCAGGCTCACACCTGCTTAGCTTCAGTGTGTTGCCAGTTGTGAGTTCAGGGTGATATGGCTGCTGGCCATATCTAGTATACTCTAGTATTGCCCACTCGGGCCTTTTGACTTAAGAAATTTCCCATGAATTCAGTTGGTGAAGCAGTTTCTCACATCTCTGCTGGATCTGCAGTGAAGTGAGGCTGCTGGCACATAATGACTGTCAGGTGCTTACCAGGTAGAAGCTGCACTTCAGTTGCATTGGCTGTATTGTGTTGTATGTTTTGAGTTATTGGTTATTGTCATACCTCAAGGTGAAACACTGCTCAATCAGTATATCATTTTCTTCTACATAAGCAGACAAATTATAACTGTAAACTTCAGAATTAATTCTGTGGCTGCCATTATTAGTTACATAATCAATAAAGATTGGTGAGTCCATTCTAGAGATAGTCATGCATGCCTAGGCCATGAACATGCTTCAGAATTGTTTGAAAGTACAAAGCTGAGCTAGCAGAGTTTTTGGAGCAATGTTTTATGGTCAGATGAGACTAAGATAGTCCTTAATCAAATGAATAAATGGGGAAAGACATGAACTACCTCCTCTCTCTAAAGCTGGCTCACTATTGACTCACGCTGTCAGACATACAGCTATAACTCCATCTGCTGGAGAAAAAAACAACACTGCATGTATTTTGAGGAAATGTTTTGAAATAAAACTCCAGGTTTTAAGAAAACAAATCAAACTTCAGCACTCTGTCCCAGAAAGAGAGCTCAGCTCAATAGATTCTTATGATTATTAAATTCTTTTTATTTTTGTCTCAAATGAACAAAATATTTTTAACGATATAATTCGAAATCATGTTCCATTAGTGTGCTGGTAAAAAAAGGCAGATATTGAAAGTAAACTTATTCATCTTTCATATAGGATTAGCATATGTAATAATAATAATAATAATTGCTTACACTTATATAGCGCTTTTCTGGACACTCCACTCAAAGCGCTTTACAGGTAATGGGGACTCCCCTCCACCACCACCAATGTGTAGCATCCACCTGGATGATGCGACGGCAGCCATAGTGCGCCAGAACGCTCACCACACATCAGCTATCAGTGGGGAGGAGAGGAGAGTGATGTAGCCAATTCATAGAGGGGGATTATTAGGAGGCCATGATTGGTAAGGGCCAATTGGAAATTTGGCCAGGACACCGGGGTTACACCCCTACTCTTTTCGAGAAGCGCCCTGGGATTTTTAATGACCACAGAGAGTCAGGACCTCGGTTTGTGAACTTATATGTAATGTTTTAGAGGCTTTGAAGAAGTACCAAGTTATTTTGAAGCATTAAATGAAAATTGTATTTAATTTCATGACAATAAATCTGATAGCCGTAACACTTGTCAATAAGTGCACCAAGACCACTCCAAGCTGTGTCTGCAATCTTTCTCTTTCTTGTCTCTTGGTAGGAGTATGGCCGGAAGGGTCAGATGGCACGGATATCAATGCTCTGGTCCGGTCTCACAACAGGAAGGTGATTGCGCTGGCTGATGACTTCTGCAAAGTGCACCTGTTCCAGTATCCATGCTCCAAACCAAAGGTGAAGCAGGGCTAGTTCATGTTTGCTGCACCCTAAAACTGCCCCACTCTGCGTCTCGTGTATTTTTTATCTTGAAAACTGCCTTGTTTATCTATTGTTGTGTGCATGGAAATAAATCTTCCAGAGCAGTCCAAGGATTCTTTGACAGCAGTAACATCCCAAGAAATGGGTGTAATTGTTGAGTAGCAACCACAGTTAAGTTTTTAAAGGAAGAAAGCAATTTAATTAAACCAGTCTTTGAATTTACTTCTTCTAAATGATATAGTATCTATAAATGTATATTCTGTAGTATGAATAGCATTGTAAGCCTGTATAAAATAATTCTCATGTCCTGCTGTTTGATTAGTATTTTCTACCAATTTGTTGGCAAAATATTGACTTCCTATATCATCTTGTCATGCTGTAATTAGACCTTGTAAAAGATGGTTCCAGGACAGGGAGATGTGCTGGGGGACAGTGGTGTAAGCCAGCGACTGCTGTATTCTCTTCAGCTTTCAAACCGTGTGTGAGCTGCTCATTGTATCTGAGCTGTAAGATGGTGAGACTGATGCGCTGTGGTTGCCTTTCACTCTGTTTCCAGGCCCCAAGCCACAAGTACAGCGCCCACAGCAGTCATGTGACCAATGTGAGCTTCCAGCATAACGACAACCACCTCATCTCCACGGGTGGGAAGGACATGAGCATAATGCAGTGGAGGCTTATCGAGAAGGCCTCTCTGGTGTCTAGTGAGAGCCTGAGCGCGATTGATGGGATGGGCATTCAGCTTCTCAACTCCATGCCGCGCGGAGCAGCACAGGGCTCTGGCCCCCAGGCGGGCACCCCCACGGCCTCCACGCCACCTCTCGTCCCCACTCCCCCCACGGCCACCACCCCTCCTCCCACCCCCACGGAGCCCGACACCCTTAACGGACAGCAGGAGAGCTCCCCCGACACCCCGCCCCCTTCCGACAGCACGCTGAGCCCCGAGGACAGCCTGGAGCCCAGCGAGGAGACCCCCACCCCCAGCGACGAGCAAGCCCCCAGCACTCCCAACTCCCTGCCGTCCTAGAGCTCTGCCTGGTTGCCGAGTTTACATCCTCTGTCCTCGCCTGAGCCCCGTGTTGGGGGCTGCGTGATCTCGCTGCAGCTTCCAGGGGGCCTCGACATTTTTGCTTTTCAGGTTCTTTTATGTTATTTCTTGAGTTGGTTACGTGAGGGCAGGTCAGGGTCAGGGGTAAAGTGAAGTGGAAGCAGACAGGCTGCTGAGAAGATAAAGCCAGTGCTGCTTCTCTTCTAGATGTTTGTTGTTTTTTTTTCAGTGGGGTACAGCACACTTTTTCCAGAGAGAGCAAAGATAATTGTCCAGCAAAAGAGGAAAGGAACGGAGACTTCTCTTCTGCTTTGTGATTTTAGGTCCAGTCATATGGCTAGGGGGTTGTGTACTTGGTGTTTTTAATTACTTGGGATGAAAAAAAATTATATACAGCTGATTGAGCTTTGCAAAGAAGTGAAAAAAAAATCTAATCATGAGAAAAGACACACAGTACACACACACAAACACAAAATATTTTGGTGAAAAATGCAACTTAAGAGTTATTTCAAAGGGTGCAGAAAAAAAACATGGGTTCTGTGACAAATCAAATAATCTGAGACCTTTAGGAATGAAATGTGGTCTCTTTTTCTTGCTTTTGTTTTTTATTTGTTCTCCTGAAAAGCTGACTTTTGATTTTTTTGGTTGTTTTCTTTGGTTAAATTGGGAATTAATTATGCCCTGCTCATTTACAGTATCTACAGCGATAAATACGATTTAAAAAGAACACTTCAGACAGTCCAGGGATTCCTTGACAGCAATAACATCCTTTGATGGGCATTATAGTTGAGTAACAACCATATTGAAGTATTTAATGGAATAGAGCATTGTTCCATTGTAAACAAAGTTAAACTGTCTTTGAATTACCTTTTCTAACATCATACTGGAAAGCTTTAGTGATTTTAGTACAAAAGGCAGAGGGGAGACCAGCGGAAAGCTGCTGTTAATTAAGCAGTATTTGGACTTCAGCATGTATGTTTGAAGGCAAGCTGGCACAGACATAATGACCAGGGCCTCAGTCGTGGCTTTATAAACCATGAACTGGCATTATATAATGAGTACAACCTAAAACTGACATTTTTTATATACATGTATAATTCATGAAAAGGAAATTGGATGACATACATTACAACAACAACATGAATTTGCTGAGGTGATCTTGCCTATGCCAAAAACTCAGCTAATTGGTAGCAATCCTCTGCTCCAGCTGGAATTGTACCCTATAAAATTCTTTATAGCTCCTGGCTTTAAGCTGAGCCCTCAGTGAAAACTCTTGCTGGAGTGCTGATGGAGTTGGTGGTGGAGTGCCGGGGCGTGCCTTGGCCATGGTGAGTCTTGGTCCTGGGTTGTGGTGTTTATTTTCGGTGCACCTTCTGCATCCTGACTGGTGAGGGACCAGACAGCAGTTTTTTTCCACACACTCCACACACTGCCACCCGGTGGTAAGATAAGGTAGAGCAGCACAGGCAAGAAGAGGTCTCCACTGAATCGGATAAGAATATACAGACTGTTAGGTAGTTTGTCATGTTTGATCAGCGGTGTAGGGGTGGAGGGCCACTTTGGGTAATTTTAAATTTTGCAAATGTTGTGATTGTGACTACATTGTGAAATGTTCATCCTCTTTCGTGCTGTTGTTTGCCGAACAACATGCAATAGCTGTGAACGTAACACTCATCGATGTTGTGGGTATGAGTCAATGAAGGTTCCCATGCTCAGAAATTTTCAGAGGTCTTGATTTAATTCTTGTTTGAGATCCTCTGGAATTAAGTCTCTTTTATGTTCTTTTTATCAGCCATGTATCCAATGCTGTTATCTTATCAAAAGACAATGATGTCAAATTTGACTTTTATATGATGCTCCAACCAGCAAATACACATGGAATAAGTGCTTACCCTCATTTTGTATTGATTATTGTTATAAAGACTTCTCAGACAGAACATGCATTTCCTATGATCTTATTTATACTTCAGATATCTAGATTTTTTTCAGTAATTTGCTGCATTTTGTAGGGTTGGTTAGAGATTTTTTTCAGACTGAGTTTCTTTTAAAGTCTTAAGTGTGCAAAGCCAGAGTTTACGCGATTGCGCCATTCCAAAGTGCATCCAAGCTGTCATTCCCTTCCGATAAATCTACTCAGGATCAATAAAATCAGGTATACAGCCATCAAGCAAGGAGGGAACCTCTTACTCTCCAAACAGCTTATTTGCTTATTTTTTCCAAGCATTAGGTGATATTAAATCTACTTGTAAAGGAAATAAAAGGCTTTTCTACATGCCAGCTGGAAGTTGCTATTTTACTGTGGAGGTTATGCAGGGTAAATCTAGTTCAGTAGAGAACTTAATCTTTAAAATTTACTTTCCGGGCCATGTGGTTATAACACTAGAGCCACTGAGAGCACAAACCCTGGCTGGTATATTTTTCTATGGCTAAGTACTAGAATAGGCAAAGACTGGTTGGCCACATGAGTCCAAGAAGTCATTTTTTAAAGTGCCATAATCCTTATTACACATTATGACAAATGTTGTATCTCTTAACAGAATGCATATTCACGTGCAACCTCAGTGTTGTGTAACTGCTGGTGTGGACACAAAGAATGTCTACAGTTTCTCCCAGATCTCCCCCGCAGTGGGAATAAATGCACTTAAAGAGCCAATTCTTGCCTCTGGAAGCATAAAACTAAACCAGCAGGAAAAACCAGGTTCAAGGGTAGACAATGAAATACAGGAGCAGGAATAAGAGCTATATAAATGCTCACTGCAGAGTCCTATTTTTGCTATATTTTCTCATTGCTTCACAAGACTCATATTCTAGAAGTTATAGTTTTTGAAATGAGTATAAAATATTGGTACAGAAAGGGGATATGTATTCACATTATTTGATGATAATTATTATAGAGACTGATGTAGAGGAACCTTGTAGGTGTCCTGTCAGTGTCGTGTGAGTGATCTGATGAAGTAATCAGATGAAGCTGAAAGGTGTTTTGAAGAATGGTCTGAAGCTATAAGATGATGAAACATGACAGTTCAGTATTATAACATATGTGGGATTGGGTACAATGAATATACCCTTGGAAATCTCAAAAATCCTTTTGAACTTCCAGCTGGTCTGAAAAGAAAACTTTTACTTTCCTTGCATTTTAGATCATTACTCAAAAATGTGTTTTTTTTTGTACGGAGGAATGTTAAACGATTTTGCTGTAGTTGTTGGGGTGGTTTGATCATTAGAAAGGGAGGAACAGGTTCTCAGAAAGACATTTTTGGTCAGAAACATAGCAACATTGAGCATTTATCCCTCTCCTTACGGTCACTAGTTGCTACATCAACATAGCTCCTGGAGTTTTGGGGGGGGTTTTTAGTGGCAACAAAATGCATCCTCAATTTCTGAACACAGTGGCTTAAGGTTATTGCTGCAGAATTGCATTGCGCTTGCTTTTGGATCCAAACCTCATTATGCTAGTTTGGTTCAGATGGTATAGTTTGTTAAGGAATGCAAAGTTCCGTGCAGCAGTGACATACATAGTATTTTGGAATAATTTCATAAAACAATATTATTACTAAGACGTGAAAGGCATTACATAAATGACAACATTCATACAAAACACACCCATTTGGTGCATATATTCATCTTGTCTGAATTTCCTCACTTTCTGTTTATGCATTCAGTTGTGGTTAAGTTCTGTATATAATGGTATACCTGTGTGTAAATACCTGTAGCTGATTGTCCATCCATTCTGTTTATAGGGAAAAATAGGGAAAGCAGATCTAATCCAAACTTTGAGTTAAAAGAATGATCACTCCTTTGAACAGACTTAAAAGAACAGAAAGTCCGAAACTCAGCAAGCTGATGAATCCTGAGTGAGGTGCACTTTTTAAGGTGTTTTGGAAATTCTAAGCAGTGCTGTTGACAATGTGCAGTGCCCAGTAGCACTGTCAGTAGAAAAAAAATCAAATATATCTGATCTATCACATTTAACATTACCAGTCATTTTAGCACAATTGTGTATGCAATACCTTTGCAACTAGTGTAGAACTCTACAGCTTGTAGATGTGTAAGATACTGTATATGCACTAAGTGCTGAAGCTCAGATGATATTTAGGAGGGATGTTCCATTTGTCTTAACTAGATGAAACCAGGGTATTCTAACCCTGACTGCCTTGTCTTTCTGAGAGCAGTGTTCTTGTTTGTACTGCATAAGTGACCTTTAACCTGCTTCCTTAGAAACTGCTGCAGTCAGTTAATCGGGGCCTCCAGTCAAATGTGTGAATGTCCCCAAGATTACTGCCTTGCTTTCTAAGAGGAACCGGGGATGCAGCAGAGGTTACAGGGAGAATAACTCCCACTTTTCCACAGTTCTCCCCTTGGTTTGGACGGATGGCCACACTGCAGAAGCCTCAGAAGTCCATAACCTAGGTTAAAGTAGTGGATAGTGACCACGAAGCTTAAACAGTCATTTAATTAAGGATTTCTGGGGTTAGCTTTCAGCCAACCAGTTCATAAACTACAAAAAGACCATGGTACAAATACAGCATAAAGCTGCTCGAATACATAATGCTGTATCATATATGAATATAAGTATTTGGCCAAAGTATACCTGCAGTGTTTGTAACAGGCATTTTGGTGATGTACAGTATCTGTCTGTGGTTTAATTTCTGTCATTTCAAAAGATGAAGGGCTCGTTTTTGTTGCTGCAGTTTCTGAGTCAGGTGGGCTAGTATCCAAAATAAAACACATAATTCCCAAATTGATATAAAATGTCAGCCTTGAATAAATTCCTGTCTAGCTGTGAATGTAGGGTGACTTTCCAGGCAAGAAAGATATAGTGGGGTGTTTGGAAAGAGAGGGTAGGATCTCACTTCTGCTGAAAGACTGGGTTAGAGAGCCTTTAAGCTCATATTTGCAAATGCCTTTCTAGGTTTTGAAATTAGGCATCCTTTGTGTAACTGTTACAGGGCAATGATTACAGAAGTTAATGTGCGGGACAATGTAATTGTTGAAGCTGTTGTGAAATGGAGAAGAATAATGAAAACAAATCATTAATGAGATATAAATGACAAAAAAGGTGTTTCACGTGAAGATGTTTGAGCCATTCTGTCTCTCATGCATTCCTGTCACAAGGGCAGAAAAAAACTGAAGATTTAAAAAAAATAAAAATGAAAAGTGAGTGAAAATTGTCTGTGTGTCATGAATTATGGATGAAGTAACTTCTCATGAGCAAGATGAGTGTAGATTGCTGTGCAATATGCAGTTCATTATACCTTTACTTATGAAGAGAAATTGATAAAAATGTGAGCCTTTCTTTGTGTGGTGATTTTTTCCCTTAAACCTTTAGAGCAATTTCCATCACTTCACTTCACTTCTTGTAATTAATACAGTAGAAATGTTCCTGTCTGGTATAAGTTTCCAATAAGTGCTCTGAGCTGCTGTCCACTTTAACATAGGTTGGAAAACTGGGGAATAGGGAAAGCAGATGTAATACTAACTTTGAGTCATAGCAATACTGTTAAGCACTGTAATCATGGAAGGTTTTGTTTTTGTTTTGTCTTTTAATCACAAATATATATTTGTTGTGGCGTTTTAAAGAAAAGAGTTTGTCTCTTGGGTTGCTTGTCTTATGTAATTGTTATTGTAGAACATAGCTGGATTAGTCTTCAGATATCTTTTTTATTGGGTTTGCAGACTCAGTTTCCCATTTCCATCTCTGAGTTGGCTCTCCAGTTGTTTTTTTCCTGTTTTTCCTGTTCTTTCACTTCATGGCTGCTCTTTTATCGCATGTGTCCTTGGGATGGTAAATTTCCTTGAAACTGGAGAGTAACCCCATGTTGTTTTCCAATAGCACACAATCAACAACCCCAATGTCCTGGGCAAAAATGTTGTTGTTTAAAGGGTCGTGTGTTTTTATTATGGCTTAGAAATGAGCAACATCTCCCAGAGTTTATACCAATTTTCAGTGAGTTTCCAGTTGATACCAATTTTCCCTAGGCTACAAATCCTTTCTTTGGCACCGTACAAAGCTTTCAGCACACAATTTGTTCCTCTCTTTTTTTAACCCTCAAATAAAATCCAGCTAAAATGATAAAACAGTTTAGTATAATAACAAAGGAGTTGTAGCACTAGATACCTGTTTTTTAATTAGATGTTAAAACCTGCAGTCATCTTGTTCAAATGTTGTGCCATATTTTTACCCCATTAATAAGTTACCAATTGCTGCTTTTTTTCAGATATATTTTTGAAACACACAAAGGTAAACCCGGGTAAACCCGAAGCTCAAATACTGAAATGCAAACAACCTTTGAGCTCGGATAATAAGAGAGGGATATGGAAAGAGCCTTCTCCCTGAAATTTGCGTGAAGGCCCACATCAGTGAAATTATATTTAAATCACAAGTACAGACACGGGGGTAGGACTGGTACAGTGCTTTTATTTCATCCTTGCAGGGGTGTGCAGTGTGGATCACAGAGGGCCCCAGGGCTCACTCGTTGCAACGATTCTCGGAGCAGCATTTCCAGCCAGGGCGTTTGCAGAAATCCAGGGTGGCACAGCCCTTTTCCCCAGTGTCTGAGGGAAATCAATGCAGGACAAATAAGAACTAATCTCTCCTAGTCCAGCTCTCATATGTGTTTTCTTAACTTGTTTTCTTTCCTCTACAGAGGATCTCAAGGATTTGCGAAAGCATCTTTAAAAGTGACATCCGTTTTCATTTTTATTAAAGTTTATCCTTCTGTCAACCAGTTTAATAAAATACAGTCTTCCATAACTGATTTGATAACAGAAGTCAAACCTCTACCAAGATCTTGATAGTACTTGATAATACACCTCTCCCAAAACACAAATTAGATTAACAAGCTACAGTATTGATAAGTAATATGTCAGTCTTGTATAACAGATTGTACTATTTATTATTCTGCCATTTATCACAAATCAAACCAACCTCTGGTGTAGCAGGCTTGAGGAACTTTACTGGAACACTGAAGGACCTCATTCTGGACAAAAAGGAAATCTTCTCCATAGCACTCGATAGAAAAATCGGCTGAAATGAGGAAAGGTGGAATTGCATTGTCACATTTCCCAAGTGTAACTTTTATACAATGCCATATAAGCATATAACCATAACAGCAAAACCATTAACAAGAAAACCTTTTGGTATTCATCTCCACCCAGTATTGATGAGTGCGGAAAGACAAGCTGAACCCCAGCAGTGACTGACCTGCACAAAGTGGCAGCAGGAGCAGTAGGACCAGCATTGCCTTCATCATGGTGTGAGCTGAGCTGTGTAGGGCACCCGATGTTCGCAGTCTGGGAGCGGGGCTTGCTCTGTCAGTATTTATGCAGCCCTCTGTACTCTGTCACCTCCTCTATTACGTGTACACTATACAGGTTTTTTAACCAAATTCACAGATGCCCAAGGATGAATTAGTATTGAACAGGGACACCTGTACATTGTTAATTTTGTGAAATGTTTATGTATACAGAATGAAATAGGCTCCAGACCTTGGGCTGATAATATTGTAAAAATGAGTGAAAAGTCTGCTTAAAAATGTTTAGATTTCTGAAACATTTACATACAGTAAGAGCATGTCTTTTACTACATAAAACATGCATGTAAGCAGTTATTATCAATGGGAAAAGTGTCACTGCCTTCTGCTGTGCACTTTTGTTAAAGCTGTCTAATTGAACCCTGCCAAAGCTCCTACCTCTGCCTGTCTTCTAAGAGGTTGCTATGGTAGCCTTTTTTGACAAAGAACCTCACAAGGCCAAGTGTGAAGCAACTAGAAAAAATAATGACTATGCTCCATATTCAATGTACTATGGTAGGGAAAAACATACCATTTGCTTTCAAGGCAGAATGCAGTCTCTACCAATGAGGAGCAGAAATGCACAACTTGTCACAAAAAGTAGGCAAACTAAAGTTCTGCTATGGGACTAGGAAGCAGACTGCAAGGCCCAAAGTCAAACTGTAGGCTACATTACATCGGACATATTAAAGTTGTTAAAACACTCAAATGCAGAAGGCAAAGCCCATGTTCCTACCCTACTGTGGTCTCCATTGAGTTCCCTGTTTATCTGATTGTCTCTGCTCGAGTACACATTTAGTCTGTCAAGATGATGAAAGCCAGCACAGCTTGATTGGAACTATACAGCCTTAAGGGTTGATGGATAAAAAAATCTGCAATTCAGATCACATGAAAATACTGAACCAAATAAACAGATCTCATATTAGTCTCATTAGTAACAAGAACAGCACATACATACAGTACAACGTGATATCTTGCTTGCAAGAAGAGCTAAAATAAACTTACCATGGATCTTTAATTTTAATATGTGATCACTTCCATTTCCACATGAATTAAAAAATTCTAGAATGCAATCTATCCCAATATTCTAAAGGAAGAAAAAAAAATAAAAAAGATGTTGAAATGAACATGAAAGTTTTCTTTTTATAGAGACACAAGCTTGAAGAGATTTGGATAAATGTGTTAAAATCAGTGTCTACCTGTTCAAAAATATTGAAATTGTTTGCTGTGTTAACATGATGTAGCTTAAGCTTTCTGAAGAGGCAACTGTGAACATTTAGTACAGTGAATGCTGCAGCATGATGCAGCTATTTTCAAAACTGAAGATGAACCCGCCCACCGGCACGAATGTGATGTTTTATCTCTCCCTAACCAATGCTGAGAGTAAAACTGAAAGCAGAACTGAGTAAGGGTTATTGCAAAACAACGCCATTTTGGAGTGGAATGCAAGTTATCCCTCTGTGATAAAATGGCAGAAAGAAATTCTGAGCTGGAGGATGAGCTCACCTGTTCTGTGTGCTGTGAAATCTTCATGAATCCTGTTGTCCTGAAGTGCAGCCACAGCTTCTGTAAAGCCTGCTTAGAGAAGACATGGAAGCTGAATAGTTCCAGGGAATGTCCTTTTTGCAGGAGGAGGTCTTCTACAGATAACCCCCCACTCAACCTTGCTTTAAGAAATATTGTGGAGTCCTACTTAAAGAAGGACAGCAAAAGTCCTGCAGAGCAGTCTGAAGAACTCTGCATGCTGCATGGAGAGAAACCAAAGCTTTTCTGTTTGAACGACCAAGTGCCCATTTGTGTTGTGTGTCAGACTTCCAAAAAACATAAACATCATGAATGCACTCCTATTGAAGAGGCGGCAGTGGATTTCAAGGTATGAAAAGGGTATTTGATTAAACTGTTTTGCTTTGTGAAACCATTAAAGATGTTTTTCTCTTAATGTATCATAGCCACTTGAGTTTATTTTATGTTACATTTTACAGATCACTCAGATGGCTCAGTAGGAATAACTTGCTTACTATTTGCTTAATCTGTGGCTTGTAGCACTTTAAGAACAAGTCTGCAATGAAAAACATAATACAAAATACTGAAAACAAAATAAAGTAAATAATTATTGTAATTATTTCTAAATGAGTTTGCTGATCTGATTCTGTTATAAATCTGTTTATGGTTTTGGCACAATTATACTTTTTGTTTGACCAAAGGTCTGAAATGATTTCATAGCACATATTAGACAAGTCAATCAGTAATTTTAAATTCTCTCTTAAAACATATTCTGTACTCTAGTCTTTAATTCTATTGAATTATAGTAAAAATCAAATATTTGTATTAAAATGCAAAGTCATGCGTTTCCAATGTTTTTCTTTTGCTTTGTGTTATTGTACAGAACCTGTACAGATAATATGTGATATAAGATGCTGTATAAGGCAAAGATAATGATATATCGTGTATTATTTCAGAATGTGCTTTAAAACTCAAATATAATAGTGGGATGTGACATCCTGGAGCCCATTCCAGAAGCATGGAGTACAAGGCAGGACTCCACAGTCCATTGCAGAGCAGACACATATATAATGTATAATAGTTTAGAACAGAACACATAAGCTCCACGGTCTGAGGTTCCCCAGTCCAGAATTAAATCTGTACATAAATAATTTAAAAAGAGTGCTCCATTGTTGATCGTTAATTATATACTGTATGTATATGAGGTATTTTTTGGTCATTGAAGTCATGAATTTAATTTCTTCCTCACAGCATGAGCCCTTATTTATTTTAGGAAGAAATTGAGACGGCAGTGAAATCCTTGAAGGACAAGCTGGGATTCTTTAATGAAGTCAAACAAGTTTGTGTTAAAACAGCAGACCATATTAAGGTAGGACAGCTGGCATTGACAATACAAAGATTAAATTCCTTAAATGAAGATGTTCCAAATGTACAGTACCATCATCTTTTGACTTACAGGTCCAGGCCCACCTAACGGAGAGACAGATAAAGGAGGAGTTTGAGAAGCTTCACCAGTTTCTACGAGAGGAAGAGGTGGCCAGGCTGACTACACTAAGGGAGGAAGAAGAAGTCAAAAGTCTGATAATGAAAGAGAAGATTGAAAACCTCACAAGAAAAATCTCATCTCTGTCAGACTTAATCAGAGCCATAGAACAGGAAATGGAGACTGATGACATTTCCTTCCTGAAGGTAAATATTTCAACTTTAAAAAGTACTTGGCATCATTTTATTGTATAGATCTTTACATTGTTTTAAATGATTCCAAATCAAATATTCATATCATATTGAAATTATTGCAGGTTATTCTATTGTCTTTAAAGTTACGAGACACTGCTACTGTTGTGGATTATAGCTTGTTAGCCCTGGATAAGTAGATGGGCAATAATGAAGATACCTGAGATTAAGTTGTGGTTAAAGGCGTACATAGTATGACAGAAAAGGACATAGAAACCTGTTGTCTAATAATCAATAACAGTAATAACATAATACACAGCAAAAGCATAACATGTACCACACTATTATGTGAGAAATAGTACTATTTTTACTCCCTACATTCCCATATTTTATATTTTTTGGAAACACTTGTTTTTTTATGCAACAAGCCTATATGTTTTAGATATCTGATTTCAGAATTACTAATTAAGACCAGTCTCTTATGTGTTTCAGAACTTCCAGATCACTAAGAAAAGGTACAGTATGTGAACTTGAGCCTGGTCTCTTTTTGCCGATTGTGTTACGTGTGAACTCAAAGCAGCACTGACTCCTGAATTATTACAGAGCCCAATGCACACTACAGGATCCAGAGCTGGTTTCAGGAGCATTGCTAGATATGGCCAAACACCTGGGCTCACTGCCATACAGAGTCTGGGAGAAGATGCAGGGGATTGTTCAATATAGTGAGTACTGGGAAGAATTGGTAAAGCCTATGAAATTATTTTTTCAGTAGAGCTAGTAAGTACTATTGCTTAGAATTAATCAAAAACAGTTTCCTTAACTATGTATCTTTGTACAAGTGACAGTGTGGAACAAGGTTTAGACTTCTATAAGTTGCTTTGAAAAATAACATCAACCAATTCAAATAGTAATAACTACTGTACTCATTGGTGCATATTCACAATTTTACTTATGCCTGAATGAGATCCAAGGATCATATGATGCAATTCAAGAAATTCAAACATTTGTTTCAAAAGTCTTACATTTAAAAAGAAATTGATTCCAAACTAAATTAAATTTACATTTTCTCTGTGAATAGTGATGGTGTCCCGCCGTTAGACAGGTTAGATGTTAAATCAACACCTTTTGAAGACTTTGAATAACTTGTTTCCATTTCCTTTAAGTCTATAAACTGATGATTAATGATAGCTTGATTGTTGTAGTGGAAAATCTACTGCCTGCATTGTCCAATCTTCTAACGGGTCACATTTAACCCCTTTCCTTCCCATTTTAGCCCCAGTGGCTCTGGATCCAAACACTGCAAGCTCATCTTTGACATTGTCTGAAGATTTAACAGCTGTGAGATACAGTAATGAACAAGAACAGCCCCCTAACAACCCAGAACGATTTAGTGAATTTCTGTATGTTCTGGGCTCTGAAGGATTCACGTCGGGGAGACATTGCTGGGATGTTCTGGTGGAAGACAAATTAGGGTGGACACTGGGTGTGGCAAAAGAGTCAGTCAGCAGGAAAGAGGATATCTTTCCAGCCCCAGAAGAAGGATTCTGGGGCATAAGTCTGTGGTTTGAGCATGAATATCAATCCACATCAACGGAAAAGCTAAATTTGAAGAGGATACCCAGGAAGATCAGAGTGAAGCTTGACTATGACAGAGGGGAGGTGTCATTCCTGGACACCAGAGATATGACCATTATCTACAGTTTTAAGGACAGCTTCACTGAGAAAGTGTTTCCTTACTTCGGTCCTGGGACAAAAGGAAGTTCGCTGAAAATCTGTCCTGTGAAGACGAGGATAAAAGTAAAATAGCCCTGTGTTATAAAATATAATACAAGCCAGGTTCTGGGTACAATCTGCCATTAAACAACGCAGAAGTCTCAGTGAGGGCTAGAGTGAACTGTCACTTAGTTTTATACTCCACCATGCAAACTCTCCTGAGTACACTTAATATACTTACTGTAGATTGCATGAGCATTATGCAAACATTTATCAGTTTGGCAGTTTTCCAATACAATTTCCATTTCTGATTCTCTTTTGTGTCTATGACATATTTTCTTTTTCTTCCCAGAATACTAAGTGAACCGAACTAAATTAAATACGATTATGGATTTAATTTTTTTATCAGTCCAGCCCAGTTGTGTGCTTTGATGAAGTGACAAACACAGCTGCAATCAGACTTGTACACTAGAGGTCGCTAGTGTACTTGTAATGAAAATAAAAATCACTCAGGAAATAAGAAATTAGAAATAGCTCTCCGTAATTAACAGCTGAAAGAGTCTATTATATATATATTTGAATTCCATTTTCCATTTGCGTTTGACCCCTATTTAATAACCATCAAAAAGAAATCACAGTACTATACCTACACATGCATTTATGTTAGTACTGCTATAATACTACTGAAATATAAAAAAAAATGTACTGATAATTCCTTACACTTATACACTCAAAGACACAATACTGTAAAAAATAGGCAATATCGCATACCTTGAATAAAATGTAGTTTAGGGATTAATTTTAAAGTAATTTACTGTTAATATGGCTACTACTGATTGTCGATGTTTATATAATTGTTGTTTCAGGGTGACGTCAATTGAATGAAGTGCCGTCCTTCAGATGAGATGTAAAACCAAGGTCCTGACTCTCTGTGGTCATTAAAAATCCTAAAGCGTTTCTCGAAAAGAGTAGGGGTGTAACCCCGGCGTCCTGGCCAAATTTCTTATTGGCCCTTACCAATCATGGCCTCCTAATAATCCCCATGTATGAATTGGCTTCATTACTCTGCTCTCCTCCCCACTGAGAGCTGGACAGACAGTGTTCTGGCGCACTCTGGCTGCCGTCGCATCATCCAGGTGAGGCTACACATTGGTGGTGGTGGAGGGGAGTCCCCATTACCTGTAAAGTGCTTTGAGTGAAGTGTCTAGAAAAGCGCTGTATAAGTGTAAGCCATTATTTATTAGTATTCTTATTATTAGTATTATTACCTGTAAAGAGCTTTGAGTGGAGTGTCCAGAAAAGTGCTATGTAAGTGTAAGCAATTATTAAAATTATTATAATAATTTGATCTGACAAACAGATGTATTTTGTCTGTTAAGCAGTTAAGTAGATTAATGAAATGAACTTGGTGTTTCTTGCCACTAAAAAGAAAATGTAGATTTCTGGGATTAGGTAACCCTACATAGAAAGCAAGAACTCTCAAACTCTAAAATCCTTAGAAATTCATGCAACATGAATATGTTTGGGGAAAGGTTTTTCTTGATGTTTTTACAGGCGTAATGTAGACTGTTTATGTAATAAAAACAATGGTTTTCATTCTTTCATGCTTTCCAAGAATCTGCATGATCCTGTTGCTCCCAAGGCCTTTGTCAACCCTTTGTAAAATAAAAGCATTAACTTGCGTAATGGTCCTATTGATTCAGGAGTGGGAAGCTGCTGGCCAGCCCTGGTGCTGTTCCTGTGGAAAGAGTCTTTGCTACCATCATGTTGTCTTCTTGTAAATGATTTCCTCAGTCTCTCTGCTGTCTATAGTTCTGCCTCAGCTGAAGGTCTTCTAAGACGGTCAATGCTAGCTTTATTTCCACAGGTATCTGAATCCTATCTGAATCTTATCATCCCTGTAATATTCAATATAAGCTTATCAGTCTATTTTCATCAAACTCACATTGATTAATGTGAGTGATGAATTAAAAAAAAAAGCTTTTTATTGTGTTCTGTAATCTGGCCCTAAAAATTGTAAGTAGCAGCTTTGTCTAGGGGAAAGTATCTTTATGATCTAGTAATCTCACCTAACACATGCACACCAGCTAATTATCTGAAGTTAATGGGAAGAGATAATTCGTTTGCAAAAGGAACATGTCCCCTGCTATGATGAAAGAAGTTTTGTATATCTTAACAATCCTGTGAAGACATGAATTGGTAGAATGTGAAGCAGAGAGACAGCCTGAAGCAGGCCTAATGTTTAACGGCCTCTGTAGACTATGGGAATTGTTTGTGTAAGCATTCTTTGGTGTCCAATCATCCTGTCTGTAGCTGTTGTTATTCTAGCTCAAACAAAGTAAGCATAGTTTGTATCGTAGGCTGCATTGTTCATTGTCCATTGACTTAATATGGGCACAATGTGAGAGCATTCCACAAGTGCTAAGCGAAAAAATGACCATGGCCTTTCATCTATTGTAAAGATCTACATGTGTGGATGGCAGAAATGTCCCTTTGTGCCAGTTACTAACAGACATTTGTCACAGGACTGAGAATATCACTGTGGCAGTCAAGTAATAATTACCTTTCAGCTGATCTGCCACTAGAAGGCACTTGTATATAGATACACCAGTGCTGCTGTACTTGATTAATTGATTAATTAAATATTTGGTGTAGGGCTGAGAACCACATTCTCACATGGCTTTAATTTAGCTAGGTCTGGTATATAAAGTGATTCACAAGGATAATTGATGTTAGGTTTTTAGAGTGTTTCTTTTGTTTTGTCTGGAGGAGCTTTTCTTAAATTTTTTCACACTCCTTTGTGTTTTGTCTGTGTTGCCCATGTGCTCAGGCCTCCTGAGCAACCCAAGGAGTGGTAGGCCTGTCACAACCCCACAGTCTTAAAACCACAGATTTTGCATTTTTATAGAACATTTTGTGAAAAAAATCATATTTCTTCTAAGTGCTGCAAAACGTAAGCTAGTAATAATATGCAATATGTCTTGTCACAACACAACCTCCTAGATTGGGGTTAATTTCACATTTTGCAGTTAAGGATGTATGACAGATTTCAACATTTTAGGGTACAGGATGGTATTATCGGGAGGATTTGTGATAGAAGTTGGTCTAATGAGGCAAAGCTCATAGCAATCTCTCTCACTGAAAACTAAATCATTACAGTGGTATTTTTATAGTCTAAATGCAGATGTTAAAAATCACCTTTCCATTGAGTGCCTGGAGAAGTGCAAGACATCAGGCATTGCTGCTCATCTACAGAAGCTTACGGAGGGTGTGGTGTTACAGTACAGATAATATTTGGCATTGGCATTATAATGTACTTGTTCTAGAGCTGTGATAAAAGCAGATCAGCTTTTTAAACACATACCGTATACAGCAAATAACGTGCTCTTATTTAGTTTAGGCTTGTCTTCTTCCAGGCACTGAAGTCCTCTGAAGTATTAATAACCTGTCACACTGCTGTGTATTTTTATGATCCCACCACTACAGTATTGTAGGCTAAATATTGTTTTAAGTGAGTATTCAGTTTGTGTACCAGAGAAATTCAGTTATCAGACCTGGCAGACTTGGAGATGGTATTGGCTTTTCTCGGTAACTGGTTCACAGCCACAGTAGTCTCACTGAGGGATTAGAGAAATTGAAATTCATGTGAGAGGAGGGCCTGTGCTTGACAGCTTAACAAAATTTTGTTTTAGTAAACGCATTAATCAGCAGGGTTGATGAATTACACATGCAATCTGTTGAATCTGTGCTGTTGTTCCACTGCCTTGGAATTTTTTCCCGGGATTTAAAAATGGGAGGGTGTTGAAGTCTGGCTCTAAACAAATTATTCATTCGCATTGCTGTGCTGTTTGAAAGATGACCTGACGAGAAGAAAAGATTTGGAATAAAGTGGTGGAAAATTTAGCCTCTTGTTTACCAGATTCTGCATAGACAGTAAACGTTGTATGTAAAGTCTGGTGTGTATGTTATGAAAAACAAATATGAAGTTGTTCTTTTTCAGTATATAAGGAATTGACAGAATATAGCATTCTGTGCTTTTGTAAGTAATAATAATAAATTAGGAAGAGTTTTTAGTTAAAATTCTTTTATGAATTTAAACAGTATTTGGTACGATAGTGCATTTTGCTAATATATTACGTAATACTAAAAAGATTGTAGTATATTAATTAACAGTTTGTCACACTAGTGCTTATGAAGTTTACTAAATACATTTTACGAATTTTTGTTGGAATCATTGAAACATTACCATACTTCTTTGTAGGGCAGTATTCTTGGCAGTATTATTTCTGAACTGTCTGATTCCAGATGGGTGGCAACGTGTGCATATGTTTGTGTCTGTGTGTTTCCTGTGATGGACTGGTGTCTCGTTCCATGGTGTATAGTGCCTCGCGCCCTTTGTTTGCTGGGATATGCTCTGGCTGCTCTGCGACCATTACTTGGATAAAGTGGTTAGAAAATGGATGAATTGAAGATTTCCAGATTGCTTTGTCATAGTTACTGTTTATAGCTAAGATGGCAGTAGAGCTTTACAAATTATTTAATATGATAACATTCTATTTTTATATTTAATTGAAATAATATAAGTACTGTCTTACAGCATGCAGGTCTTGGTCTGGGATCAATAAATCAATCAATAAATTAGGAGGACAAAAAAAGAGTCTTTCAGTGTAGTCTTTTAACACAAGGAACACCATGGCCCTTGTGGGGAAAGTGTATTAAATTGACCAATTTCAGCATTGAAACATAAAACAGACTCTTTAAACATTTTATTAGCAGGCTAGACAACATACACACCAGGATGTTGCAGCGGGATAACACTTCTGAAAATAAAGTAATAATTTCAAATATATTATACTCTGACCCTTTAAGGATGAGGGTACTACATAAAAAATGACAAAAGGTTTGCAGATAAAGAAGAAATAGTAAGTTAATTCATCAGGGCATGACAGGTCAACTGAAATATCTGTACTACAGTCCTCACTGAGGCTAAAGGTAAGGCAATCATCTCGGATATCTAACTGGAGCATACGTCCTCCAGTAGCAGATTACCTGATAACCCACTCAATGAGAATGTGGTATCTGGCTGGCTGGAGGCATAGCCTGTGCAAATGGAAATATTTGACCTTGTGCTATTAAATCAATTAGAGATCTCGGGAAAGCTGCCACTCAATAAGGTTAACTAAGGAACAGGGAATCCTTCTATAATATCTGCAGTAGACTCCTAATTTATTTATGCTTTAAATGAACTGATTTTTATGACAATCAATATTGTATGCATAAAATATGTCAGAAAAAAAGCTATGTTTCTATATTCAGATGAGAAAATCATTAAATTCTGAATATCTTAGTGTGATATAGTGAGAGGTAGCTCAATAACCAGGCCTAATGATTTGGCCTTTAACCAAATTGGCAGCCTAATAATTGAGAAGCACTGCAGAATTGGGCACAGCTGACCTAAGTGAGTCTTGAGCCCTCAATGGGAATGCCATTCTATGTGAGGGAAAGAAGCTGCCAGGATTGTTTCCGTGAAGAATTTGCCATACTTCTCAGTTTGAAAAATACCAGTTGGGATGAAAGATTTTCAATCTGTATCTAGGTTACAGCTAGAAAGAATAACGGACAGTACTCATGCAGCTGGGATGGATGCTAAGGTTCATCATAGGCCCTGTACAGATTGGTGATCTCAGAGGGATAGCTAAGGAAATGGCAAACTGGCTGCTGCTGCTTTGTCAGGAATGCACAGTTAACACAGAATGCACAGGCCAAACAGGATCAGCCTGCAGAAGAATACTAAAAAAATAGTATTAGTAAAGCCAGAGGTGGAGATAGACTTAGAAGATAATGGAAGTGTTTAAGAGTAATAGGTGAAAAAGAACTGGGCATATAGAGTGTGTCATATTGAGCATTCTACACTCTATGCCTGCAGAAGAGAGAACTTGTTTTAGAGCAGAAGGTGGAAGTAGTGTCCTGGAAGGGAACTGAGAATATCTGGGGGGAGGGGTTCAAACAGAACAGTAAAGACAAGCTACTTAAAAGAGAGTGACAATCTGAAGGTGAGAGGTGTAGACAAGGAAGGCGAGAAAACAAGGTCTTTAAGTCATTTAGTCTATCTCCAGTTATAAATCCAATTAAGGTTTTCTGAAAAGAAATTTGGGGTCTCAACATACTTAGAATAGGCAGTAATTCAAAATAGCTGCAGGAAGGTATCTCAAAGAAGTACAGTTTTGCGTGTTCAGTGGTTTGCATGACATCACTGGGTTGAACAAGGAATGTACTGTATTATTTGAATGATGCAAAAATACAATATAAAATACAATATTGTCTAGCAGTCATATTAGTTTAAAGATCACAAACAGAAATTACTTGACTGTAACCAAAAATAACTTTGACTTTGCTATCTCTACTGTATACTTTTGGAGAACTCTGTAAATCACACTGTAATGGTAAGGTAAGAATGTCTTCAGTGAGGCAGTTTGCCATGCCTTACAACAGGGGCCAGGTATATAAAGGGAGTGTGACTCTTTTGTTTTTAAACTGTTCCCAAGATGCTAGTAAGAAAGGTTCAACAGTTTATAGGGAAGTAAAATAGTACCATCTTCAGCAGGGGAAGTAATTGGCTGCCAGTAGGTCCCACTGAATGCTATCCTTGCACTCTCTGTTGATAGATAGGCCGATGTCATTTCCCCTGGCAGCCCAGGATCCTGCTCCAGCAGTAATTACCAGAGCAGGGCTCTCCAAGGAGATGCAGCCGCATGCTGGGAAAGAGCACCAGATTTCCAGTCAGAAATAACAGTCCTCTGATTTAATCGTTTTTCAGACTTCAAATGAAAAGAATCAATGCAAGAACTGACCTCGTCATCAGAAAATATCCAACTGATATTGTTGCTTTTTGACCACATTATTTTATGCCATTAAAGCTGTGTTATTGTATCGCTGTCTCCAAAGGTGAGCACAAAATACCTAGAAAACATAAATATGACCTATACTGATTTATACTCTAGAGTTGATACAGTACGTACAACTATGCAGTGGGGCTGCTTTTTTGATTGCTTGAGGGTGTAAAGAAACAGTGGATCACACTCACACACCTTCAAATTGTACAGTACTGGGACACTCAAACATGCCAAAGTAACAGATGTATGTTAAAGTACTGTACATAGTTGTAGTCAGTTCACATAAACATGGTGTTAATGAAATCAGAGAAAAAATCATTAAATGACATTAAGTTCAATATTCTTATATTATTTTGTGAAAAGGATAAGCAACAGGTATCACAGTGACAGTAGCACAAGATGAAATCAGAAAGAAATAGACCCCACATCTTTGTGAAGAATAATAATAATCAAACATTACTCAAGATTTCACACAGGCTCTAAGAAAACAAAGACTGGAGCAGTAGGCAGAAATCAAGGACAGTCTACTACAGACCTTCCTAATTTGGAATGATTGCTTTTTATGCCCCCCTTGTTGATGAGAGAAAAAACTAACAAGGGAAATGGCTAAGCTGTTTGGTGAAGGACAGCGGGAGAACATACCCATTTTCAAAGGGATCAGTCTCTTGTAACGATTTTTCATTTTTTTGTCACGCTGAACTTCCAACAGCAGAGATGGCGTAAAATTACAGGAGTGATGAAGCCTCAATTGACAAATGCATGCCTCCAGTTAAATGTTTCTTGGCAAGCTGAGGATGCACAAACTGTATCAATTCCTTCCCTGTAAGTGCCTGGTAAACTGTGCCCCACCTCTTGGGGAGTATGGGACCTAACATGAAACCAGTGAGGTCTGGACTGTGCTGCTCAATGTATATTCTGAGGCAGAGCTTAGTGCTTGAGCCATTCAAAACATCAGCCCATTGTATGAAAACAGTTTAAGACTCATTGAAATTGATCTGACAAAATAGGATAGTTCAATAAATAAATGTTATTTGCAGGAACAAGGTAAACAGGGTTATAACTCAAGGCAAGATGACAGAAACAAGTCTTCTCTAAATCAAGAACAAAAGACACACTGTGCTGGAGCCGACCTAATGACTCCTATCTACTTAATCCTTCAGAAATAAACAACAAAGATGATAAAACAACTTATCTGCATGGTAAAAGAGCAAAATGAAATAATGAGGAGCTCTGAAATAGCCGCTTTGCTTTTCCGCTGCTTACAGAAACAAACGGCAAGACTCTCAATAATTGATCCTGTAACTGAGAACTGGGGGGCGCACAGTTGCAGTTTGTACGAATGGATGGTGTTCAAACAGAAAAGCAGCCTTTTTCACTGAGTAAGAAAGGTAATTGATGAAACATTGCAAGCTGGCACTCTGTAGGCGGTATTCAAATTGATTAATGCTTAAAGCAGGAAAATGTTGGCTTGTCATGGTCAGTAATTGCAAACCAAATTTGAAATATTATTCTTTGAGCCCGGGTGCTTTCCTGAGCCATGCACACACTAGTTGCTTTTAATCTCTGCTGCAGCAGACAGAACTTGCTGAGGACTATGAGCTTGGTGGCCACTCTCTTTCTTTGAATATACTTTCCTTATTCTCGTGTGCTGCGTTGTCTTTAAATGTTTGACTTCTAGTTGAACTTAACAGATCTCATTTGAAAAATATCTATAGTGATCATATAAAAAATGTCTATGCTATGCATGCAAAACGATCTATATTTAATATTTATATCTATTAAATCTATATTTTCAGAATTTTCCAAAATGTCATAACATTGATTCGTACACAACTTATGTTCGTTTTTAACATTAATTTTAGGCACAAATATAATTGAAATATTTTTCATTTATTGTCTAAATGATCACTTACACAAACATGAATTAAATTAACTTGTACTCCTTTTTAATCACTTGCTGGTTTTATTGCTAATAAAATGTTATCAATTATCAATTCCACCTTGCACCTGTTGCTTGCTGGGATAGATCCGGCTTCCTCACAACCTTAAATTGGATGAAGTGGTTAGAAAATTAATACATAGACCCCTGGAAATAGCCTTGAAATTGTGTTTGAATAGTGTTTGAAACAGTATTATTCCCATCAATGTAAGCTCATTATAAATTCATCTATAATTAGGGAATTCTTCATATTTAATATAAAGAGTGAAGAGAGTAATTAAAACAATACACTTGAAGTCGATCATTGTTTAAACCAAGGGCTGAGAGTGCAGGACCAAATAAATAATAGTCTAACAAGTAAAAAGGTCAATAACTGGCATCATTTAAACTCGATGATTACCAGTTCATTTGAAATGAATACCAGCAGACACAGTGTCCCACAGGAACAGGACTGGGAACCATTGTTCTGGAGACCAATCATATTTATACCCTAGAGCCAGTGATTTGTGGAAAATGGGACTTGTCCTGCTGCTGAACTTTCATTATGAACTCCATTGAATCTTATGAAGCTTGTATGCCCATTACATACTGTATACTAATGCCAAGTAGAATTTATCATACAAATTGCACAAAAGTACAAAATAACTGGAGCCACTGCAAGTACATGAATAATATGAAGGATAGAAGGGGAAATAATTCATACTGTATATTATAATCTGGTTTATGTACGAAAATATTTAAAAGGTTTTTGCTGAAAGGCTAATTCATATTGGAAGGGGTCATCAACTTTGTTATTGATATCTGCCATTGAATTTTTTAACTTCATCATGATTGTGTATCTATAGTATTTTGTTACCTGGACAATTCAAACACAATCAGCTGACAAGGATTTCTACCAGAAGGAAAGGCATGTTTAACTTCAGTTATTTACAGTATGCATTTTGTGCTTCATTATTCAGTTATTTCCTATTCATTAAATTAATTAACACCTAACACAGATCACCTCCCCCGATAGAGGGGTGATAGTCAATCACAGCCTAGCAGGACTCAATTCTCAATTATCCACTCCTGTGGACAAGCAGCAGATAAAGAACTTAATTGAAACAATATTCTGGTCTGTAAGACAGTGTCTTGTTCTGCAGGAAAACTTATGAACACTTTCTGGAAGTTTGACTTTTACAGTGTTCTCCGTGTCAAAAGTGTGAAGCCGACTCAAGTGCCTTTTCGCCTTCTTGAAAGACAGAAGACAGATACAAGAGAAAGCAAAACAGCATATTTTACCTTGGCTATCAGGGAGTACTAAACATAGACTGCAGAATAAGTAGCTCCATTAGCAATAGTCTCAGGTGTTTCCATCTAGACAGCTCAAAACAGTTTGAACTGCCCTGTTACAGGCACCCTAGGAATACAGGTGTGGATTTGCATTTAAATTGAAAAACCCAAATTAGTTTGATAAATATGCTCTAAGGTTCTCTTCTCCTTTTTAAAGTATTTATTTCAACAGCTTTTTCTATTTTCATTATAATTCAGTTGACCTTTTCCTGCAGAATGGTCTGCGACCTTTTGTCACACAAAAGTCAGCCAGATTGCTCATCCTGAGTGAGCATGCACCTTTTAAACAATTTAATTATTCCGCAATAGCAGTGATAGCTAATACACCCAAGCCGGTTTTCCTGAACACAGATAATGAAGGTGAAAACCATGCGGACGTACACAGGGGGCATGGTGATTGCATAAATGTAGCATCAGTGGGAAGGAAATACCTCCCTGCTAATGGGTGACGAGCCAGCCGAGATGCCATGACGACCGACTCATTTTGCTTTCACTTTGTTTGCCTGAAGGTTCTTTGGCATGAACATTGATATCAAAACACAGAGTATGCATGACTTTAACATACAGTAGTTGCCAACCATTTTTAAAGAACATGGTAGGAAAAAAAATAGAACCTTATGGTAAAACAAGCATGAGCTATTCTTTATTATTCTTGTTTAAGTGTACTTAGGTGTTTACATTGATTCTACTCTTAGAAATCATTCATAATGCTACATCTTTATTTCCATTATTAAAAATACAGTTCAACAATCTAATAACCATGACGTAAATGAGCATGCATGCTTAAATGATTCTATAGTTTCTTTAGAAGGAAATGTCACCTTTATCAGCTTTATTTTAAAAAGAATTTACAAGAGTAATAAAAATGACAGATATGGTAAGATAAACTGAAAACTTTGAACCAACATATCTCTGGAGAAGATTTTTTTGGAATAGTACAACAACATTTTGTTTTAAAGTACTGCTTACAAGCTTAAAAAAGTTCTACATATGTTTAATAACACATAGAGCACTAACAGAAGCACTACCTTGATATACAGTAAAATGTTACCAATATGGTTGTAGTAAACTAGTCTGTTTAATGGAACCAAAATGCTGGCTTCTGATTGGTTTCTGTAGACAACATTATTGACCATGACTTGCTGTCAGACAGCAAAAGAACCACATCACTACAAAGGTTAAAAGCAAAATTAAGAGGATTGTAACTGGAATTTTATTTCTGTGATAACAGAGGAAGTGGTTTATAACAATTGTCACCTTCAGGCTGGACATTTCCCGAGAGGTAAAGGGTATATTTTATGGGGATTAAAGCTGATGTAAAGTACATAACCAGTGGCTAACCTCTGTATTTTGGTTGCATTGGTTCTGAATACAATCAGAACAAAACTCCAACACAGTGGTATAAAAGAAAATAATCACTCATTCTGGCATGTCTCTTATAGGTCAGATGCGCTGGTACTAGTGATGGATTTTAAGGTATTCAAGAGGTTGGGGAATGGCTTTTTTTAAAGAAACATTAATCCTCCCTTGTGTTACAACTTGCTGTTAAAATCAGTCCTTGAAAACAACAATACAAACAAAAAAATGAGCATTATGTCAATCAAGCAAGAAAGTTAATCACGGTTCATATGGATACTTTAGAACCTGAAATACATTTTAGTAAAGCCTGGGCTATCCTGGAAAACAAAAGTTTTATTATGTTTTTTTTAAGGTCTTTGTTTTTAAATAATTACACAGACGTTCTGGATTGTACATGGCTTTTGGATTGGTTCACTGCCTTTCTGCCTGCTGTTCAGAGCTCTGTGTTTCCTATAGCTGAGGATGCAGGAGCAGTTGTGCAGTAAAATCATTAGGCAGTGGATAATGGAAATGTGTTTACCTTCTGATACTGCATTGCTCTGTTTGTCAAGTACATGTTGTCAGAGCAAATACATTTGTGCTCTTACAAGAGTCTCATAAATTTCAGTCCACATGGACATTCATGTTTTTCTATGAAAAACAGCACAGTATTCTGAATATGTTTTTAGGCCACACTAATGAAGATACTGTACCATGCTTAAAAGTTTTAATAAACATTGAAAAAAGTTTCAGGAAGTTTCAGGAAGAGTCAAAATGTAATCTCACACTTCTGCATTCTTCTGTATAAATATGTTTCCTCCTGAGTTCCCTTCACACACATTTTCCAACTTTCAGTGTTTTGGTCTAGTCAGAGACAGACGTCTCTTCGCTTGGTGTTGCTAGACCTTACTGTTCCAGTATCTCTTCCACAGTCCTCATTAGGCTGCCACCTCATGATCTGCTCATACTCCACAGCCTTTTCATCTGTCGCTGAGATCCACTCAGTGTGCCTTTGGTTAAGAGTTCCTCGGTGTATCTGGTAATGCACAGCATTTTGTGAGGTGTTTTCCTTCTCTGCACCTTGTAACATCTTTGAACAGATTGCACAGCTATTGTTTTTGATTCCCTCTTCTCAGGAAAATAAAAATCATTGTTAGGAAAAGAAAAACTCTTGTTAAAAATATTCACTTTTAGAAAATGTGTATACATCATTTACAGTGTGTCTAAATGGTACATTGTTGGAAGGGATTGAATACTTTGCAAATTTGTGTATGGTTATGTAAATAGCTTGAAAGCAGACAGAAACAGTGCCTAATATTTTTTTTATTGAAAATTTTCAGCTTCTGGACCACTAATTCATTCTATCTTTTGTGTCCTCAACCACCAACACAACAATCAGGGCTTACCTTTCAGAGAACACCAGTTCCCCTCTGATTTTATGGTTAGAGATTTAGTTGCACATACTGTATCTATTGCTAGTAGGATACAAAAATTATAATAAAAAACATGCAGCAAGTATTTAAAATTTCTTATGTGGATTTTGTATGAACTAGTACACTTACTGAACATAATTTGTTTAAATTTATGGTTTGAAGATTACTGAAAGATAAAATGCATGTTTTATTTTTAAAAATAAAATTTACCATAAAATGCCTCAATAGGATTAAAATCCCACTTCAGCTCTCCCACATGGGACATTAGCATCCAGGAAATGCTGTATTTGTTAGGCTTCCAAGAACAGAAGCCAGAAGTGACTGCAAAGATTTGTCTTTTTTTATTTTTTTTCTTCCAAAATTTCAAAACTAACATAGCCAATCAACTGCAAGCTTGGCAGATTTAGTGCCACAGACAATGCAGTGGTCCTGCTTTAGCCAAGACTGCAGACTGGTGCATTCACTGAAAAACTAATAAGCTTATTGGGATCATCTGCAATGATTGGATTAATATTTCACTGATTTCATTAACAAAACAACCCACTTCAAATTTTTACCTCACAAGCTGTTGAAGTAATTTTTACATCCACACCAGGCAATTAAATTCCTGTTGAAACATAAGCTGTACCTCAGACTGCTCCTGTTAAGAAACTGTTTGGCCCATGAATTCAAAACATTTTTATTCTTTCTGGCATATTGTACATCGTTGTAGTAAATGTAACACTACAGTTCAGTACAGTACAGTAGTTACAGTTCAGTATACTATTGCAGGTTATTTTTTGTGTCCTTGACATTAAGCTGATTTATGCATCCTACAAAAATCTGGGAAAATAATTGAGCCGTTTTGATTAGAAATAATCATTGATATCTGGTTCATACCTTTTTTGCAACCACCATCCATTCTATTGAAAACTGACCATTACATAGTTTTACCACAGTATTTTCTAATTGTAATTTGTGTTGGTTCACAATGGTTTTCTTATTTGTGAAAACACAATTGTTTTACATTCTCTTTGCTCCATAACCACCCTACTGCAACATTGATTTTCTATTTCAAGACAAAGGAGCTTACATTACTTGGAAGCTGTCACATATGCTTGCATGGCTATTTACGTCAAATGGGTTAAATTATTTTATAAATATGTTAAAGTCAGTGTAACAGTGGTTAATCAAAACTTACCAAATGCCTGGCCTTAATGTTCTAGTGCTGAAACACTTAATAAGAAATATGTTGATATTCTATTCAGGTTGAAAGCTCTTTTAATTAAGTCCAGAATGAAACGGAAATGATACAGCTGATTGAAAAAGCCATCATTTCAAAACCAAAGAATAAAGAGACTGAACCTCTGAACATTTCTATGGATGACAGCACAATGCTGATTATGTCACTTACTTCAATACCATTAAAGACCTAAAGGGAGTAGCAAAGGAAAAAATAATCTGAAATGGCTTCATTATAAAATCAGAATAAAATACACTATTATCCCAATAAAGAGCAAGTGTACATAATTTACATTTGGTTTACCACTTGAAGTGTTCTACATAAAAGCCCTGTAAGTCACTTTCTTGAGTGTCAATGTTACTGCATTTAATGCTTATCCCTAACCTTTATGAATAAAAACAACTGCTGCTGATTACATTCTGTACTCAATGACTAATACTAAATTGCACAGCCTCCTGAAAATTAATTAAACCAATGATTTCATCCCAAGTGTTTTGGGGGCTGTGAATAACAAGAAACTCTAGTACAAAATAAGCTGCATATTACCACACCTTTTTGAAAGTCAGTTAACAGTTTTTTACTTTCAGAAATAAAAGCTCTTCTTTGGAGGTGCTGGCAGATGCTAATCAATTTGCATAACCACTATAGCCCTTGAGTTAGAACAGGGGGGATAAGGTAGGTGCACACTTTCAAAAGAAACACACACATTTTGGAGCCAGGAGACATTTTACACACTGAGTCCCTTGGGGCCTTACAGAAATGTTAGTAGTGTGGAGTAAGGCTTAGGGCTCTAGAGTCATAAGTGGATGATTGTGGTTCAAATCTCAGATAGAGAACAGCTCTTGTGCTCTTGAGCAAGGCACTTTATTTACATACAGTAACTTCATTAAAATGTCTTGCTTTACAAGCCACTTTAGATACTAATATCAGCAAATTCAATAAATACATTTACTGGAGACCCGACTGTGTTGCAAGCCAAGAACGCTCCTGTCATATGTTCCTGATCAGGCACTGTAACACTTGGCCAATAGTATGACAGAGAATCCTGAGTACTGACCCCAATTCAGATTATAATCCCAATTAGTCATGGCTACAAATATGTTACAACTAATTACAGTTGGGTAATGGCATTACCTGGATTGGAACCCGCAGTTTCTTAAATATAGGAATCAACCTGCACTTCAAAGGAGGGCTTTTGATGGTTGAAATACAGTTCTTAACAAGTTGAACTGCATTTTAGATTTAATACCAGCTTTGCTTTCATGGATAACATTTTACAATAAATGGTGGTTCATGATTACTTCTTTAACTAATGAAAGACAACATAAATAAGTTTGTGCATTTCATAAGTGCATGTCGTATTAACTGCAAATTAATGATAATTATTAAAATTGTATATAAATATATAATAAAAAATTAATTACACAATTAAATACATTACTTCATTTGCAATTATATTAAGAATACAGACACATTGTAAAGTGTTAGTTATCATGAACCAGTTTCTGAAACAAGCACAGTCTGGAAGGAGATTCATGCCAACTGAACCACTGACTTTCACAGCTTGTTTAATCTTGGTTATGTTCAAGTTTAAGCCAAATCAATCACTGTTAAATTATACAGGAAAAAAAATTAAACCAATATCTTTCATTTGGTACATAAAAAACTATCCTGTTTTCATGTTTGCTGCTGGACATAAAATTCAAATTTGAAGACAAGGTTATTTTGTGTACAGATAGAAACTCAGATCTATTTAATTGCCAGGCTAAACCCTGAGACAGCTCATTTATTCTTTAAAGACAAGCAGGACTGATGATATCACTAAAGCATCTTGAAAAATCCTTGAGCAAGAATCATTATACCTGGTATGTAACTTCTTCTGCCTTATATCACCCAGCTGACTGAACCCATCTGAACACCATCTTTTATCTTGGCACACAGAAACATTGCTGCACAGATATGATCAAAACATAGCCATCTGAGGAAATCTACAATATATCCCCTTTGGAGAACTGAACAGAGCTGCACCACAGAATTAATATCCTGAGAAAAAATAAACAGAAAATGAGATTTTAAAAGAATCTTTGTACAGTATGCACATATTTGTATCACAAATGACTTGGAGAAATCCAGCCTTCCAACTTTCCTCTAAAATAATGTAACTATTTAATGTAAATTAATAATCTAATGTAATAATCTTACGGGGGTCACACTGTGGCACAGTGGTTAACATTGCTGCCTCACAGTTCTGGGGCCCTGGGTTCAATTCCAGACCTGGGAATCTATCAGAGTTCTTTCCATGTTCATGGGGGTTTTCTCCAGGTGTTCTAGTTTCCTCCCACACTCCAAAGACACACTAGTAGATCAACTGGGTTCTGTGAAAATTGCCCCTGCTGTAATTGTGCCTGTCTGTCTGCCCTGGGATGGAGTGGCATCCTGTCCAAGGTGTATCCTGCCTTACACCCATTAATTGCCAGGATAGGCACCAGCTCTGTCGTGACTCTGTATTATATAAAGCATTTAGAAAATGGATGGATGTACAGCATTTTAAGTAGACAACTAAAGGACGAAGGTTTTCACAGTTTCCCATGACTCAGATCACTGGTGAGGCAGGTTAGTGAGCCGAGCCAATACTGGTTATTTAATCCCTGTAACACTCTGGGCCACGAGATTCCAGCTGGCCTGGTGCTTTTGGCTTCACCCCCCCCCCCGGTGTAAAGAGTGAAGGAGCAGACAAGAAGAGTTGTGAAATGGAAGTGACGTGGCATTTTATTTATAGAAGTGCTCTCAGGGCAAACTAGAATATTTAGAAATGGTTTTAAAATAATTTAAATAAGGATCTAGCTCTCGGTTTTGAGTATACTTTCAATTCTCAGGTTTATTTGAGGTATTGGGTAGCAAAAGCCCAACAGTTGAATAGATAAATCAATCAAGTAGCAAAGCACCTCTCAACTCCCCTCCTGGGTGTTTTCAGTCTTCACTCAGAATCTATACAGGGTTTCTTAATGTCTTTTCGAGACATTCTAAGAGATATTATGAGAGTGTGGCAACCATACGTCTCTATCAAAGAGAGACCAAGATCATCGTTTATCATTCCCCTATGTACACAAAGATAGCCTGCGTGACACGGGCATCTTCTACTCCCATGGCCTTTTTAGAAATGCCGTCTTAAATTACCTGTTTTGCCGGGGAGGACTGATGTTGAGCGTGGTTACAACATCAGGAAAGATGTTGTTGAGCATGGTTACAGAAGGGAGAATCTTCCATGCACCTTGAACCTATACCTCACTCCATCTATAACCTTGTATCTTTTTTTAAGACACTACAGTTTTTTTTTCATTACTCTCACAGCCTTTTCAAAATAAAGGTTTTGAAAAGAAGTTCAAAATTAAGAAAGATAATAAATTGACAGCTCTATTTAACTGGGGTAATGGGGGTTTGTGGTGGACCACTGACTGATTAAGTGGCCACTGAAGAAGAGAATGCTTCATCTAGAACTTTGTCTAGAGGCATACCTTTGCAAGGCATGATGTTGAATATGAGGCATAATTTATCAAGCAGTGTATACACCTCAATTTTCCAAGACATTACATTCTATGCCTCAGTTCCTCAGTATACAAGGCATGTAAATGCCAGAAAGTCACCTATGAATACCACGCAACCTGTCCATGACTATTTGCAGATGGATTTTTGGTTGCTATGCAGTGTTCAGGCACTTGATGCCACTATCTGAAGGCAATTATAGAGACCTTGATCCAACTGTGTTATTGTATCATTACACATGGACCTCCTTAATGTGGCCTGTCACTGGCATTATAATTTGCATTGCAACATCTGAGAAGCACACTAATGGTGTTTTGTGATATACGAAGAAATCTGTGTCAGTTTGTTGGAACATTCCAGCTAGAAACACACCCAAGGTGTGAACCTTCTTGTCCAGAATGTATGGTTGCTGAAGATGTCTTCTATTCAACTATACATTACCCTCAGATGTTCCAACAGATTAATTGGGTTTACATTTAACATTCAGTTCAAGTAAACTGACACATCTTGCACTTTCTCTTGTCTCCAGTTTTCATGTGAAAGTATGGTGGCAGTACATACAATGTGTGAAATACAATAATTATCTGGATGATTAGTTTAGAAACGTACTATTTCCATGTTTCTTAGACAAGGTACATAAAACAATAGATGCACAGAAGAATATTTTTAAAGAGCAGAGTTATCTGTTCAAATATGCAAGGGTCTAAGGACTTGCAGAAAAAAAGCAAGAATGATAAAGAAACATTCTTTTTTCCCCCAGAATGATGTTTCCTATTACTGAAAGGCGTTGCAGGTGTTGGAAAATGCAGTAGTATATAACCCTAAATCCACAGACACAGAAAGTCTAAGACGTAATTACAATTACAATTTTTTACTTTTTTTACATCATGAAGCCAAACTGAAATGCATAAAAGTATCTCCTTTTCTAGATAGTATACACTAGTTTTACATTGAGAATGTATAAATAGTCCTTGGTTCTAAAAACAATGACCTTTAACAATATAAATATAATTTGTTTCATCCGGATACTCAAAGTTAACTTCTGTGTTACGCCTTAACAGTTTGACAAAGATTGCATGGAGGCAATGAGATTTGAGAGGCTGTGAACATGAGAGAGAAGACACAGCTTCCCACATCTGATCAGTTCAGTAATCTTTTTCTACATCATGCTGTTGCCTTCTCAAGTGAAACTTCTTCACATGAGGTTTGAGCCGTCCCTGTGCGGTATTAATCCAAGCGAGACATCCAAGAAGGTTAGGCTTCATGAATTTTAATTTATTCAAAATACCAGCACACGCATAAATATAACTGGATTAACCTCTGTCCAGTCTAATTGGATGAGAGAAAGCAAGCAGCTTGAAGGAAGAGCATGCAAATCACTTGTTAAAAATCACTGAATTTTATCTCTTGGTGTCTGGGAGAGATTCTCACTGCTCTGCCTGAGAAGCTGTTGTCCCAGAGATTACTCATGACCTTTACTGTACGGAGTTTGACCCAGAAAATATTCACACTGCCATAACCTACACTGTGCAGCGTTCATTAACTATTTTAATTTAAAAATTGTTTATTAAATTTGCTCTTTACGAACACAAAAGAACTGATCAGCATTTTCAATTAACAGAAGTAAGACACTTTGCCAGAAAAGGCATAGTAGCACTTCTGCTTTGACAGGGATGTGAAAGCTAAGAGCTCCAGAGTACAGTTCTCTAGGGTAGAAAGAGATCTCTACTCCACATTAATTATGCCCGTATGATAAAGAACTAATCTATATTATCGTAAAGGCCACTTCAACTGGGAACCACCCATTTTAAGGAACCAGCAGTCACTTGTATACTCACTCTGTGGTTAGCAATGCAACTGTTGACTTGATGAACACGAGACAGATTTCAATCACTTTCTCTGGCTGTTTGAATCCTCAGATATCTATCCTTGTGAAAAATTTCAGAAACAGAGGAATGTGCAATTCTGTCACACACATTACCCTAGTCTGCAGGGATTGGGAATTTGTTCATATAGGAATACTGTATATATGCACTGTTTTATTGTGGAAGGAATTACCAGTATTAGCGGTGTATGTATTTGTGTAGATACCAACTGCAGTAAAAAGAGCAAAGAAGTCATTTCTAACATTTTTCAAGCGGCTCTTTTTTTAATACTTTGGTGAAACTCTACATTAAACAAAGTCACTATTCAAACAGAGAGCTTTACTGGGGTAACTCACTTGGCTGAGGAGAATGACAACTAGTCAATAAGGACAGAGCTGTCATAACCACCCTGTCCAATAGGAATGATCTGGCATAGCACCCTGTCCAATAGGGATGAGCCGGCATAGCACCCTGTCCAATAGGGATGAGCCGGTTTAGCACCCTGTTCAATAGGGATGAGCAGGCATAGCACCCTGTGCAATAGGGATGAGCAGGCATAGCACCCTGTGCAATAGGGATAAGCCAACAAAGCACCCTGTGGAATAGGAATGATCTGGCATAGCACCCTGTCCAATAGGAATGAATGGGGAGCTGCTGCAAGGTAAAGTCGGAGAGAAACAAAATTGAAGTGTTCAAACGAATAAAGAAGAACTAAGTTATTTACAACTTAGTTCTTGTTTAAAAGGTAGGTTGGTTGAAGTGGGGGAGATTAGGGTTTGATTGCCTTCCAAACATTTGTTAAACTCAATCAAGTGGATCTTCACTGGGGCTCCAAATATTTTGACTAGTGAATGTAATAGCCTGTGAAATGACTTTTATTGTTGGCTTTCCACATTTGCAAACTACCACAATGAAATGAAGTCCTGCATATTAACATGTGCAGTCTTTGGCAAACATGTCATAGCATCATTTCCAAAGAACCTGAGTCTTGACAAATATGAATAGATACAGTGATTAAGTGTTTATTTAAAGCCCTATAATGAAAGATCTGTAAGAAACGTCCCCTGCCACCAGTTAATAACATGATAAAGCAGACAAATTCACAATATTGCTCTCAATATCTTCTTAGAGAGCCAGATTAAAATGTTTTTACTTCACGGCATTTTGTTTTGCTTTTCTCACATTTTATATTTTTCATAAAAGGGCATTCATTTTAAAAATGGTAGTGAAGTAATAATATTTAGCAGTTAGTGCTCACTTTGTAGGCATTTTGTATTTAGTTTGTGTAGTAATTTACACAGAGCAATGTGAATATAAATATGAATCTGCTTTGACAAGCATTAGCAAATTGTTTCTGTTTAATTATGGAGATAACTGCTTGTGTGGAAGGTCAGAGTTATTTATAACATCAATGCAAACAGGCAAGTAGCAGTAAAATATCAAGGGCCCAGAAGAGCTTCTCACTATTTATATCACCATCTCAATACCCAATTAGCTAATTAACACATCTTACTGCTGCAACTGGAACAAGTCTCTGAGGAGATCTGATTCAAAATTAAATATTGGGACTTGTATTAATGATGAAAATAGCAGCAGATGTAAACACTACTGTAATTTTAAGAGGTCCTCCATTAACATTTAATTATATATGAAATCTAGGGTGCAATTTGTAAGACAATGACACTCAAAAACAATGGTTCAGCCGCTCTTTTGGCTGAAACATTGGCACAATATGAAGATTACTAAGCTTTTGACGGATATTACAGAACACTTTGGAAAAGCTAAAATCCTTTTATGGGTAAACATTTACAACCAGTAGAATCTAGAAACACAAGTGCACCAACATGAGCTGTTTCTAAATGTTTAAAATCAGCTTCACCTTTATATCTTCCATTTGCATTTTCATTAGTAGGCTATTGCTAAATACTAATTGCTCTTCAGCTAAATGAACACTCATAATTTGTTGAAGATAACAGAAACAAAATAAAGTTCACAGTAGAGTTAGATCTCGATTCATAAATACAGTTTATATTGTATATAAAACCCCCTGATATTAGGTCTGTTCTCTGTAGAGTGCTGGTTGTGGTCCTGTGTCCTGTGAAATTGGCCTTGTGACAGAGTTTGTTTTCAGATCCATTCCTAAACCCCAGTGAGCTAGTATTTGATAGCTGCCTGAAGTATTCTGTCACCTAAATTCTCTCGCTGTTAATTCATGTGGACAACAGATGCATCAGGTTAATAAGCCTCAAGGGTGAAAGAAGTGCACATAAGCAATTAACAGCTCTTTTCAAGGCAACGGAATGAGCAATAATTGAGAAGTAAAGAGGTTTGTGAACTATGAATTCCACCTTGGTCAATGCAGGCTGACAGAGAGCTTGCTGTGGTTTCTATGCAAGCAGTTCCAGAGTGAATTTGATACTAAGCTTGACTTCACCATTGTTAATCAGCCACTGGTGTTAATTATTAGGATTTATGAACTACACTTGATACGGTGCAGAATGTGGAAATAGAAAAATGTCCAGCACAACATGAGCAGAACATTATATTGATCGGCCATCAGAAAATAACAATAAAATATAAATAATGTAATGTCAGAGCATAACACAATGGCTATTAGAACAACATAAAATCTGATTTAATCTGGCCTAAAGTTTGCTTAAAGAAAATCATCATATGTCATTTAAATTATTATTATTTAATGCACTATAACTTTGTTGTTTCCATACATTGGGACTGTATTCTTGAGTATAAACAGACATACTGTATGTAAAGCTCTCTATGAACATTTGCCAGATTGCCTTCTGATTGCCTTTTTCTTTTCTTTTTGAGAATGAAATGACAATTTCAGGAGCCTCAATGCAGGGTAGTTATAATGTCATAAGTACAGAAGTGAGAGTGAGCCTACACCGCTTTCTGAAAAGACTGCTTTCTACACCTAATGCAATCTAATAGGCAGGTTAGGAGTGGAGCACCAATAGCATGTGCATTGAATGCAAACATTTATCAAAGAGAATAAGTAATTTCAACATTAACTAGAAAGAAGGTATAATTACTGTTAGTGCCATTTAAAAAAAACAGAAAGGTGTTCTGCAATTTTAGAAGATAACAGAGATTAGGGATATGAACTGTGAATTCTTGTGAATTGGAAGAATTTGTTGCAACATAAATGTTTACTTGACAAGCCCACATGAAGACCCACGGAAAATATTGTAACTTTTGTTTTCTTATGGTTAGAAATATTTTTTCTGATGGAAAGAAAAACAGAAAACAAAAACGTAGTTACTAATTTTAGTATCACCTCAAAGGGCATTATTTTCCATACAAAGTGTAAGACAGAAGAATGATAAAACGCTGAAATATTGATCACTGAAATGCCATTTTTGTTTTCTCGTAGTGTCTGAAAAGCATGAATAGTTCAGCAGAACAGAGAAGTCTCAGCCTCACAAAAATACTCTTGTATATTTTATTATTAAATCTGCCTCCTCCCTTGCAGTAGTTCTCTAGTCCACTGATATCAGGGAGAAAACATCAGAGTCATGGATGCACATTGTCTTCAAGAGCCACACACACTGCTTAGGATACTTTCAACTGAGAGCTCTAAACAAACCCTGTAGTGTCATGTAAAATAAAATCAGGGAAACTGAATGCACAACCTGCTGTTTCAGAATACAAATAGCCTTATTATAGGAAACAGTACAGCTTTATCCAATGCTGAGTAATTTAAATTTACCATTCTTAAAAATTGATTTATTTGAATCTTGTTTTTTTTTCCATTTTTTTATTTTATTGTATGGTCTGGCAGTTGAGTCGTTTGGTTTCTGTGTTGTTTTGGAATAGTGCACTTATGACCCCGCATCCTAGGCCCAGTTCAGCTTTAACAACACAGCTGTCTTGTTCAGATTCAGGGTGTAGAGTTTTGTTTAGAATTGTAATAGCTCAATCAGACAAGCAAATGACCATGCTGAATGTGCAGAACTGAACAACATTTTTGTGAATCTATTATCTTTCTTCCAAAGTTACATTTTGTTTGTAGAAACACTTTTTATTTTTAGATTTGACACGTTTTATGTACAGAATACATCTTGGGAGTCATTAAAAACACAAAAGACTGTTCCTATTGGCTCCAGTATTCATTTGTTGTGTTTTTATTGTCTCCTAGGATCTGATTTTCTTTTAAAAACATCTGTCTTTAGATATTCTGATCCACCTTCGTTGACTCCTAGAATTCAGTCTCATATCAAATTGCCATTTTAGTTTATTTTTTAAAATACTTTGAAAAGTCTTTTATCTTTTTACTGCCTTGATGTGTTGCCCATGTATAGTGAGACAGTGTTCATACTGCTCCATATAATCCACTACTAGCTCCATGTTTATTTCTTGCATTGCCACACTATTGAAACATTCAAATAACAATTTCATCCTTTTAGGAGTACAATAAAACACCAGGTAATAGTAATAAAATTATAATGACACAGTATAATTCAGTGTTCTGAAACTGATAGATATTTCCTTTGGTCTTTAAAATTAGATTTCCAGATCTGAATTGATTACAGAGCGATACAATGCTCCAATTGTGTGTGGACTCATCATTTTCTCCTGACAAATGGCCTAATACTGTCAACTGCTCCACCAGTTTCCAAGTATCAGCAATTAATTGTTTTCTACACTTTATTAAACCTGCCTGGTAGACTAGAATGATGTTTAAATTCACAGCAAGATACAGAAATCTTTGTAGCCAGTGATCTCACTATATGATACAAGCTTCAAATAAAAGTCTTCTTAAATAAATGCCTGCAGATGCAATGTTCTCTAAAGCTTTAGCATAGTGTAAAATATAGAAAATCACATCTGATATATGTCAGCCTTTAGCAATGTACTGAAATTAACAGTCAAAGGGACAAAATGTCACCATGGTTTTACAATATATATACACTGTAAACATATAGACAACATCACAAAAATGTAACTTAAATGAATGAAAAAACCAATGCAATGGCACATTTTAATCCTCAAATGTGCTATTTTACTGTTTATTTTAAAAATACTACATTTCCTGAGATGCTGCAGATATTAAGGGTTTCCTGACTCCAAGGATAATTAGCATATTAAAACACCTGTAAGACTACTTCAAAAGGATTGAATATCTGACTTTGCCTGCAATATTGATATGGTGCCATCGTTGAGATCTCCCAGAATTATCTTTTTGAACACTGAAGAGTTTCATTGAGTTGTGAAACACATTCTTCCCTGCTTTCACACCATCTGGGATACAAGCAATGCCAGACGGTGTATACTGTTGTAATCCATGGTCCCATCCCATGTGTGTATGTACTGGATTTCAACATTCCACACAAGTTTGTCACCACAGGCCAAGGGATTTTATCCACACACTATGTCTTCTTGTATTACATAAGATAGCAATGCTATTGTATAGTTATATCTCAGCGAGCATTGTTGTTGTAGTTCTTTTGAGAATAATGGACAATGGACAAAGCTTATGGGGGCACTATAGTATCCCTAAACACTTTTTGTTTTATATGCTTCATTTTGTTGATCTTATTCAGTGGCACAGCATAAAGCTCAGCTGCTATATCAATATACTGATAATACCTATACATTTCATAAGCTCTTTCTTGGTTATTCCTGCATTTCCTCAAAATAGTCTGCATTACATTCATATAAAAAGGCTTGAACAATGTCTTCTTGTATTTTCAACTTACTGAAAAGGCATTTTACACAATACAGCTGCTGGCCTGATCAAAAAACAATTGCAGTCCAAAATGTTTCAAGCGTATACAGACACAAATCACTATTTTGCTAAAATTAACTTTTTTTTTTAATTAAAAAAAAATATGAATTCTATACTTTGCACCAGTAGTAGTTTTGATGCTATACATTTCATCATAAAATTCTAAGCATTTAGATAAGCAGCATTTTTCAAAATAAACTAGTTTATTTTCCTGGACCTTCAATAACTGTTTCATTGGACAGAGTGTCTCAGAATCACAAATGGTCTCTCTGTTTAGGACAGCAGTACTACCTCTGGTCCTGTGGCATTTCAGTCCTATAGGATTAACAAGCACAACACTTTAAATAGCTGAAGACTTGGAAATATGTAATTTGGACAAGTTAACGTCTTATTCACTTAGATTGAATAAGAGCTCATATGGAATGAAAATGAGGGACTGGATTAAGTCAAAATTTCAAAACCACTCACAAATTGCAAATTACATTTTCTTTGCCTACTTCAAAACAGCATACTAAGCTGTGTGGAAATGCATTACATGTAAAGGTACAGCTAGCCATAGTAGGAAAAATGTCATTCCGAGATGAATTGTTTTCGCAGAAATGGCTGGTTGCTAGGGGCCTTGATATTTAATAAGATTTATAAGACTTTCTTTCATCATGTGCAGAATCTATTCACTTCTTTTTCTACAAGAATTTTCTCCTGGTGCTGCCTTTTCAATGTAATTTGACCCTGAGCAGTGTACAAATGCTTTCTCAGTGAATATTTTTGTGAAAGCCTTTCAGTGAATCAAATTGGTAATTTATAGCATGCATGCATAGACATTTGCCATGGATGTTGTATTCTACATAGTTTTTTTTATCTTGCAACATTTTCTAAGGATGTCAGATTCTGCCTTGTTTATCATATTTTTGCTTTTTAAATAGGACTCTTCATTATTAGTGGAATTCAACCTTCAAATGGATCAACAAATTATAACATGTCTTAGTTAATCTAATGTCAAATGTTAAGGCCCTTCTCTTCTTCCTTCCTGTACTGCAAACAGGAAAACCCACAGAGGTGCAAGAGAGATCATCCTGTAGTATTGGAATCTACTGTATATCAGAATACAGCCTCAAGCTCTTAAACAAAAACTAACATTTCTGCATGAAATATTCACCAGGGTTTTAGAAAGGAAAGAACCTTTCTTAGATATTACAGAATGTTTTAGCACCATCTGAAGCTGTAGATGATATCATTGGAGGTCAATCACCTTGCTTGCTCCTTGGGACACTGTTCTAATACTCTCCACTTCTTTGACACACTAATTACACTTCCAACTCAACAATACCTACCACCCACATTTCCCTGATATTTAAGAGTTTTGCATTACTTACAAATGTGATTGGAGAGGTGAGTGTGAGAATATAGAATTAATAATATTTGTATAGCACTCCCTGAAGAAATCCACACTCTGTGCAACAAATAATTACAGTCCTTTAGCTCCCTAAGCTGGAGTGAAATTCATATTGTTTTCTCTTGAATTGCTTAGCACGTCTCTCACATACACTGCTGTTCAGCTTTTCTGTGTGGGTGAAACTTCTCCTTCACAGCACACTGCAATTTAATGGAAAACACTAAGCATCAGTACCCAGTCTCTGATCTTTTATTTATTAGTGTGGGTGTTCATGCAGTACTTTCACCAGTATCTCCACAGCAATAATCCATAATTCTCATAAATATTAAACTCCACATGTTAATTAATTTCATTCCATGTGTAGGAATTCCCTCCATCAAAGCTCTGGGAAAAGTGCCTTTTATGGATGTAATTCACACCCAAGAAACACAGCATGAATGCTTTACTCTGGTTAACCTTTGTTTAGTGTCCCTTCAAGGGATCCATCCGATAAACTGTCTATCCCTTGGTGAATTCTTCCATTGAAAATAAGGTTTCTTTGAATTTTACCTCTTAATAAAGGTCACAAAGGGAAAAAATCTCCAAGACTTTATTTAGTGAAAACAAGAAAGAATTGTCTGTTATGATTAGTTGGTCTTTCCATACATCCATCTTTCCTAGTTGCTCATCTGTCAGTTTTTCTTTTGTTTCTGAACTGTAACTGTGCAACTTTTCTTATGGAAGGATTCTTAACTTTATTGTTCTCCTGAGCAGGACCAAAGTCAAAAAAGAAAAAAAATACTGCCTGACATCAGTTATCTGGTCCAGTGACTCGTCCTGTGTTTTGCATTTTCACTCTTGAGCAGTGAGGTGGTCAAACATGATCTCCCTTAATGTTTTTATTCACCCTACCCCTAAATCCTGGACACACAATTCTAATGTTACACACTGTGTTAAGAAATTTTTCATACACAAACACAAAAGGTTCTTCAGTAGTTTGGCTAGATCCTAATGAACGTGAGAGAGAGAGATGGAATTTCTCTGTGTGTAGAGCACTAGGTGTGACTCACCTAGCTGAAGGGATGGCAGCCTAGCCATGAGGAAGAGTTTCCCTCTTGCCATTGTGAGGGTAGAACTAGGGAGCTGCTGCTGGAGTGTAGATGGGGGGCTCAGGGAAATGCAAGAAAGATATAAAAGTGCAGACCTGGGAGTGAGACTTATACATGGACACGACAGAATATGTGAGAGATAAAGATCTAACTTTCCTCCTAAAACATCTGTTATAAACTCACTTTTTTTTCTCCAAAATCTCCACTGCCACTCAATTTACAAGATAAGATCAATTTTATTATACCCTAGGGGCAAGTTTTTATGGACACACAGTGCTTCTGTACATCTGAACGCATCACATCTATTTATTTGTATTGCTTTTATAGATAAGGGAACAAATTAATATTTGTATCTATTTGATCTACACCTGGGAATCCTAAAATGTTTGCCAGAGGGAAGAAGTTTCAGAATATGAAAAGGATCTGAAATAATTTTTTCTGCCTGTCTAATCAGGGTTTATTTAAACATTTTTTGCAAGGAGGAGTGCTGCTTTACTCCTATAACCTTCATTGCTGTTTGGAGAAGACTGGTGATTTTCAATCTTAACTAGACCAATAAATTAATAAATCCCACCATTATACTATATCTGATAACACTCTCGATTGCAGCATGGTCAAAAAGGAGCATTATTTTTTTGGAAAGAACACAAACACTGTTGAAATTGGGAACAAACACTCTCAACATGAGTGGTCCAGCTCATGCTGCTGTTAATGTGTATTCCTAAATACTGTGAATTAACCTGGGTAAAAAGTTCCATGTGAATCACTACACATGAATGGTCACCCAACATCTCTGGGATCAAACACCATTTTTTTGTTTTTTTCACATTCAAAATCATTTTAAAAGGTCTCTGAACCTACAGGCTAGGTTATGTGGACTGACTGAGGGTGAAATGAATCTTTCCAATTCCTTCTCTGGGTCCCACTAGACTTACATGATTTTAGCCGATTTGGCTCTAAATTAGTGATAAGAGGACTTCATAATTAAATACTTGTATGAACCTTTAGCGGCTGTATGTTGTTATTTCTGAG